>NW_023494799.1:23079472-23194472 GCF_904425465.1 Colossoma macropomum
TTACATATGATCCTGCAATGCATTCTTTATATTCACACTTTTTGATCTGAAATAACACTGCATGTATGCACTGACAGCATTGTTTTAAACACTTATCTAATACAGGCTGATATGATTAAAAATGCTATGTTATGATGTTTCATATTATGCTCTCTCTCTCTCTCTCTCTCTCTGGCTCTCTCTCTCTCTCTTTGTGGCTCTCTCTTTCTCTCTGTCTCTCTTATGCGACTGGATTGAATATGGAATCCACCCACTCATGTTCTTGCCTATCTTGTCTGTGTCCTTTTACTCTTGTGCTGCAGGCAAGATTCACAGGTGTTGAAGACATTTATGAATTAGAGAAGCTTAATAACACCACAAATGTTGTTTTTCCATAATGGTAGATTAACCCATAGAAATGTAGAGAGATTGCTGTTCATCTGTATAATTGGTTTGTGTTATTATACAGATATGACAGCGTAATAACATAAGTAATTACATTATTCTATAATGAATTACATTTACATTAAAGTTAAGCACTTAGCCTAGCAACCATGTATTTAAGACAGCATTTAGTAGGTGTACAGGATGAAATTGAGAATGAGAGGAACGCAGCAGGTAATAAACAGCTCAGTGCTTTCTCACTCAGCGTAGTGTCTTACTACTGTACATTATTTCACTTTGCTAACGTTATTGTGTGTCTGTATTAAGTGTCTGAAGTAACTTTGTGCAGCCAGGCTAACCATGATGGCTGAAGATATTTCTCAATATTACTTCAATAGGCCAACGTGTTTCCACATCATCCACTGCGCAGAAAATTACCTTTTGTAGATGATGACAACAGCTTCTCATCTAATGTTAAACTGTTAGCTCTAGTCTTAGCTCATTTACTGATTTAACCCATGGTGGCTGAAATATTTCCTTTCACTTTTAGGTGACCCAGGCAATAAATCATGTTTATAAATGTACTCCTCAGTCTGCTTTCTTTATGCTGCTGAATTTGTTGCATAGATAACTTTTGCCTCATCAAAATATCATACAAACATGAATGTGGCATGGACTGATAGTTTACACTCGTGTTAAAAAGCAACACATTCTGTCTCTAACTAGACACATCCTAATGCTCAATTGGTGATGACACATTTTGTGTTACTTTTAACCGTGAAACTGTTAAATCAGAAAACAATATGACCCCAAAATTGTTAAAATAGGCCTATTTCACCATGCAAAGAGCTATTTAAGCATGGAATAGTTCTATATAGAATTTATGGCTCTAAATAGAACCATTCCCTTTACTAAAGTGAGTGTGTTGTTATGTAACACATTACTTTTGGAGTGTAGAATCTTTCCTGCTCTTTCCTCACAATTTCTTCGCTTGTTTCAGTGAGCTACAGGTGAAATGAAACAAAGTGTAAGAAGCTTCAGTGTAAGGTGAAGGGGCTTCAGCACTGAATGAAGGAAATGCTAATTTTAACTTTGGCCAGGAAAGGAATAATCTATCGATCTTCCCAACTTGAGTTTAAATTGATACATAAAACAAAACCAAAATGGTACACAGCTGTTAGGAGGCTGAATTAGATGGTATAACTATCCTTACACTCTTCAAAAAGATGGCTCTTCAAGGGTTCTTTATTACAAGGAAGGGTTTTATTTAGAACCTTGAGTTCTGTAATGAACCACTTGCATGCTTAAATGGTTTTGTGTAGTGATGGAGAATGTGGTTTATATGGCTCTGTACAGCACCCAAAATGGTTCTGCTATTGTTACAATGTCAAGCTTGTAGTAATAAAATAACTCTTTTTGGTGCTATATACTAAAGAACGCTTGATGAGTTAGCTTGTCTCAGCTAAATTACTGCACCAAAATGGAGACTTTTGTTTTTCATTCTGAATGTTCCACTTCTGTTTTTTCACATCTATTTCACTAGATGTGAAAGATGTGAACTTGAAATTTAGACTGATATGCTTTCAAAAAAATAGAAATTATGAAAAATTACAGCACTACAAGCATAAACAATCAGTAGAAATCATCAAACATTACAGACACTTGGAAAGCCTTGCCTTCACTTGTTAAAACTTAAAGGAAGACCATGAATGAGATCAGTTTTAGGAATTAATGCATACTGGATAAGAGAAACTGACCACAGATCAGTGCAGCGCGAAGCGTGCATGTCCAGGCATGGCTGAAAGAGCAGGTGCCATAGCATAGCTGGGGTATCACCCCCCCTCCACAGCAAGCGGCCTTCAGCTCCGGTAGCTTCCTTTCATTACTGGTGCTTTGTGCATCTGCCAAAACATTCCCAGCCCTCGTCCCACACCTCATCTATCAACTCCGTATATCACAGCTGCTCCGCTCTACATACGGCTCATGTCAGTGATGATGTTATGTATAAATGACTGTCTATCTGCAATGTTTTAGTGAGTGGTGAGCATGACACTGGATGAGTGGCTGAATTAGATGAATGTGAACTGGGGATGAGCTATAAAACTGTCGTCATCGCATTTGGCTAATGCATTTCAGAGAGAGGAAGACTGATTTGGACAGTGTGGCCATGGACTGAAAACTATGACCAGCTTCAAATGACTAATAATACTACTACTACTAATAATAATAATAGTTTGAAAATACCTCTGTCTTTCATATTGTGTGAACGTCATGATGAACAGACCAATGGAAATGGCCCAAAATTTCCTTTAATAAAGTCTTGATGAATCATGCCTATTAGAGCTAGGCCTTAAATGTCAAAGCTCAGTTAGAAATGAAGAAAAAACCCACCTCCATGATAACGCTAACTTCTGCTAGCATCCATATGGGATTTCTCATATAATCTTAAAAAAGATGATTCTCCAGGGGTTCTTTAGTAAAGACAGTGGTTCTATTCAGAACCATGAACACTCTGCATGCTTAAATGGTTCTTTGCATGGTAAAATAGTTCTTCAGTTTGATTGAGAATGTGTTGTATGTGGTTCTAGATAGAACCCTTTTGAAAAGGGTTGCATAAAGCACCAAAAATGGTTCCACTATTGTTATGATGTCAAGCTCGTAACCATAGCAGAACCCTTTTTGGTGCTATGTACAACCATATACAACACATTCTCCATCAATCTGAGGAGCCATTACATCATGCTTCATGCTTTAAGCATGAAAAGGGTTCTTTGAGTGTTCATGGTTCTATATAGAACCATTATCTTTATGAAAGAACACTTGAAGAACCGTCTTTTTAAGAGTGTAGTATATTTGCACTACGATTTTTTTGCATGTCCTAGAGTAAACCTGAACATTTATTGCTTGTATAAAACATTCCATTTCGCTGTTGTCGGAAGAAAACCTTGTTTTTCAGTTTTTGGCATAATTTGGAAATGCCTGTTGCCCTTTACATTCTGTGTACATTTCATGATGGTTGTACCAAGGATATGGCCCAGAGTCACTTGAAAAAAGGTCTGGTTCCATTGATTTACATTAAAGGTAAAGGTTTTTTCCCTTTTCCTGTAAAGTTGTCATTTTAGAGATACAAGGTTTTCTTCTGACAACAGCAATATGTTTTATGTAAGGCTTGTAACTGACATTTACATATATTTGAGCTTGTATGTGTCTGTTTTACAATGACTTTTGCCTTAAAGAGTCCTGACATAGTGCTGCCGCTGCTGTTTTCCATTCCTAACAACTAAACCGAATCTGCTTAGACTACAGCTCATATTCACAGTCAGTGATATAACTTCCAGAAGGCCTACACTCTTAAAAAATGTTTCTTCATAGTTTCTTTAGTAAACAAAATAGTTCTATATAGAACAATGAACACTCAAAGAACCCTCCGTATGATTAAAGGGTTCTTTGCATCATCTTCAGATTGATGGAAAATGTGCATGAATGTGCTATAGATGGCTCTATAAAGAAGCTTTTTAAAAAAGGGGTCTAAATAGCACCCAAAAGGGTTCTTCTATTTTTACAAACTTGACATTGTAACAATAGAAGAACCCTTTTGGGTGCATTATAGAACCATATACAAAAAGGTACCATATAGACCCATCTACAGCACATTTTCCATCAATCTGAAGAACGCTTTCATGATGCAAAGAACCCTTTAATCATGCAGAGGGTTATTCGAGTGTTCCTGGTTCCATACTGTGTAGAGTGATATTTTTTTCTAAAAGAAATTACTCCCATCCATTGTAATTTGTTGTTGGTGGTTAATTTAACATGCAAGGCCATCAGTTCAGCTCCTGAAGTCCTAACCAATAGGAGAGCTTGATTTGCTGTATCTACCAAAATACCACAGAGAAAAATTATAGCGTTATAGTTATAGCGTTCTTATTTGTGGAATGGCTGCTTTGGTTGTTAGGAACAAACACTGATAATTATATTGGTCTTAGGGTTTTGTGGAACGCCAACCTTGGGGCAGATATGTCCACTCTGAACCTCAGACTGACACACATAGTTTGGCAGCTGGAGCGGGCCAAAGAGCAGCCGTGTGCCAGAAATGCACATGACAGCTCAGCTTTACTCCTGTGACCGTCACGGCCTAAAATTAACGGTGTGTTGTGCAGGAGTCGGAGTGTAAGTCATGGGACAGCCGTGAGTTGTGTGTGCATGAGAGAATAAGAGAGAAGGTTTCATGTTTCACGCTGCGTTTCTTGTTTAGGTTTTGATGTGTCATCCTTTCACTGCTAAGCTAAAGCACACAGCGCTATTCAGTCACTGCAAATTTAGTGTATAGTTTCAGTGTATTTGCTGAGTTTAACATACTGGGGAAAAATAAAACATGAAATATAAAATGTGCCATAACCTGCCACATTTTAGGTTTTATTTTTTCCCCCAATATTTTAAAATATGTGAAATTTAAAAAATAAACAGTAACTGTGCATTAAAATGTGCAGAAGTTCTTTGTAGAGGATGTGTTCACTTATTGTTACTTATGTAATTTGAACAGGGGTGCATAAACTGTACAGCCTGAAATGCCTCTTTACAGATTCTGTTTACTAGGGATGCACTAAAATTTTGTGTGAAAAAAGAAAAAAGGCTGAAAATTTTGACAAAAAAAAAAAAAAGAAAATTAAATATGATGTTAATTTATTTTGTTCTCCTGCAATGGTCAGCACAGATGAGTTCAAACATTGAAAATATCAATGTGGAACTATTTTACAGTTTCTATGAGAAACATTAAAGAAGTTATTTATAATCACTGTTCTCAAACACCCAAAAAACTTCTCTACTACTGGTTTGATTCCACCTGAAAACTTCTAGGTCTAAACTTGAATGAAACCTTTCATGAATGAAGTGGTCATATGTACAGGACAGAGTGTCTCAGGTCAGTTCTTTCAATACCAGATGCTCCATCTGCTTTCTTAGGGTTTCTTTAGGGGGACCTCAGCAAAGCAGCATTCAGGTTAAGGTGTTTAAAGGAATGTCTAAAGCTTTCAGGTCTCAGAGTGGATGCACAGGCTGTTCTGTAGTTGTGGAAGTGAGAGAGGAACAGAGAAATCAGAATGCAGCTCGGCCTGACCTCCACTGCACTGTGGCATCCTGGATCACAGAATGATCATTATTACATACGGGTACTTACATGTTTAGCACATATGGGATAATACTGTTATATATATAGGTACTTACACATATAATACATATGGGACAATGTTGTTATATATTGGTACTAACATATATAATATATATGGGACAATATTATTACAAATAGGTACTAATATATTATACATATGGGAAAATATTGTCGCGTATAGGTACTTACATACATAATACATATGGGACAATATTTTACATATAGATACTATTTAATGGGGCAGTAAGTGTTTGCTTGCTCAAACATTTGTAATAATTCTAAATAACATTAATACAGTTAATGGTTCTCAACGTGTTATTTGGAACTATGAGTTCGATATGGAACCGTTTCATGCTTAAATGGTTCTTTGTGAAATGGTTCTTCAGATTGATGGAAAATGTGTTGTATATGGTTCTATACAGAACATTTTGGGGCTTGCATGATTGGTTCATTTTGTGAAGTGACAGCTTCGACTTACAATGCCACACCCCTTTTCATGTTTCATAATAACAGGGAGAGGAAATGGCTCCTTGTTTGCGGGTGCTTGTTTGTGGGGGCACATTAAAATGCCATGCATCCAAAAAGTGCTGTTCTTCACTGCTTGAGTGTTTATTTCCAAGAAAAGTAATAAAAGGTACCAAACATATGAAGCTAGTACCTACTATTCTGCAAACCTGCACGCAGAGAAGTGTCCTATTGGACAGCACAACTGATCCACAGTTCGGATGGAATTCTTGTGTGTGAAAGAGAACCAGTGATAATGAGCCCCTCCCCCAAATGAGTCCAGAATCAGTCATGGGAGTGGGACAAGTTTACCCTCAGTAATCTATGTAAACCTCTTATTTGGCCAGTGGTAAGTCAGATATGATGCATTATTGTCTGAGATTCAAATAGGTAGCCTAATGTAAACATTTGGATTAGCTTTAGATGCTAGTGGGTGGAGTGGATTGTTTAGTTTGAAACAAAAGAACAGCGAGTAAACAAGCTAATTTCTTTGTCATTTTTCTTTTCATTGAATGTACTTTTTATGAGGGGCTTATACACCTTTTTTTTTACTTATCGCCATACACTCTCAGAAATAAAGGTATGAAACTGTCACTGGGGCAGTACCACTCTTGTCATTGCGGTACATCTCAGTGACTTTAGTCAGGGAACATAATTGTACCATAATCCATTGAAATTATATTTTCTAAGTTGTATTGACTCCACAGACTCTGTCTCATCTCCAGACTTTTTATTTTATTGTTGTGTTTTAAAACATTAGGTTAATGAAAACATACTAATACATACTTTTCAACTGGGAAAATGTATTTAAACTACACAGTTAGACCTTAAAACCACTGTTGTACCTTTGAGGGAACATTTACATTGTTTATACCTTGATGAATGAAAAATGTACCTGCACAGAACCTTTATATCTAACAGTGTAAGATCCTTGTTATGCCATTGACCCCATGTCCTAAGAAGGTATAAAAACAAACCTGTGCATGTGTGAGCCTGAGAGTTCACACATTGCCTCCTTTTATCAAAACTCACTCTGTCTGCAGACATACCCACCTTTCAGTTGCACGTAATTTACTGAGTCTTTTAAGTGCGTCACCTGAGATGTGGGCTGGCGGTGACCCGGCCGTGCACTCACTTTGATCTGTTCTCTGACTCGCACTTCCTCGTGGCTTTAATATGGCAGAAATGCTGGGGGTCACTTATGAACCAACACCCTGAGCTCCTCCTTCCTCATATGAACCCTATTAGGGCCACAGTTTATTCTTTAGGACATTTGCGAGACTGGACTCATTGTACTAATAAAATTAGATCTAACACATTCCACCTTAAATCACTCCTGCCTACGTTATTAACCCACCTAGGCACCTCATTATGTACATGCCTTTGAGTGCCTCTTTATGCATCTTGTTTAATTATTTCTGACTCGCAGCTCAGTGGACGTACTGTGTGGAAATGTGTGTTTTATTATGGTTGGAATTTACAATTTTCCTACGTTTTTTGTTTTTTGATATCAAAACGAACATGAAAAGTATCAGACTTAACCTTGTTGACAGAGAACATACTTCAAAGGCAAATGTTAATTAATTGCATTGCTACATACGCAATTAACTGTGTAATTACATAATAATAATTATGTAACAACAACAACAAATTTTGCTGTTATTCTAAGGATTAATGAAAAACTGGAGAATGTGTGGTCACCTGCACAGATTCAGGGTTTATAGTCTGTTTAAGGTGTTGTAGCCTTTCTTGGTGACTGTGACCTTTGACCTCAGCTTCGGTGGCGTTAGCCTGCGGCAGCTCTGTGGTTAATGAGGCTGTAGAAACTGAACTGTTCTCTGACTCATAACCTTGTTTAACCTTCCAGATTCTCCGGCCTCTTTGATCCCAGTCGTTAAAGTGAATAGTCATATGCTGGAATCTCCCACTTCATCTCGTACTAATCACACCTGACAGAGGGGATATTTACATTCACACAAGTGTAAAGATGGCTGGAACTGCAGTGTGTGATTATTTTATACAGTGCTGTGCAAAAGACAGAGGCCACTTTTCATTTATTGAATTTCCAGTTAAAATGGCCATTAAATTGTTAAATAGGTAGTTCTGAGGGTATTAGATCCACTTGCATAAGGAAGGAGACATTCAAAGGAAAGTATATGTTTCCAAAAGTTTCCAAAGTTGGAGTTAGAAAAAGAAATATAGAAGTTAAAATTACCAAAGGCATACATTCCTAAAAAGATGGCTTTTCAAGGGCTCTTTAGTAAAGACAATGGTTCTGTATAGCACCAAAAATGGTTCTTCTATTGTTACAAGCTTGACACTGTAACAATAGCAGAACACTTTCTGGTGCTTTATAGAACAATTTTCAAAAATATTCTATTTAGAGCCATATACAATACGTTGTTCATCAATTTGAAGAACAATTTCACCATGCAAAGAACCATTTAAGTACACAAATTGTTCTTTGAATGTTCATGGTTCTGTATAGAATCCCTGAAGAACTGAAAACATCCACAGGTGTTTCTGTCCATCCTTCCACTGTGAGAAGACAATTCAGCACTATGGGTCTGAAAAGATGTGTAGCTGTCAAGAAGACTCACTGAGAAAGGGACACAGACAACATCAAACAAAGAAGCTGAACAATGGACTGACCACCCCAGAGTCCAGACCTCAACATAAATGAAAGGGTGATCTCTGCCTTTTGCACAGTACTGTATATATACAATGTTTTTATATATATATATATATATATATATATATATATATATATATATACACACATAAAAACATTCTTAAAATCTTAAAAACATTCATATACATGTGTGTGTGTGTTTGCATATGTATGTATAATAGAAGTCAAAGTGGCCTGCAGTGGATGTTTGGGAGATATGCATGTTCCAGTAGCTAAAGGGGCCAAACTACTGGCAAAATCAAAACAAACTGATAAAAACAAAACAAACCAGCAAAATCAAAACATGCAGACCTGTCCAGTAAACATGCAGCATAGCAGCCCAGGACACAGCTGTCTATAAATAACCTTTAATAGGCCAGGCGCAGTTTGCTCCCAAGCAGATTGAAGTGGTTTACACAGAGGCAGGTAAACAATAACACAACATTACCCGCATTAGAGCTTTAGTAATGTTCTGGGCAGTCACTGATGCCACAATTTGACTAAGTACTAAGCATGACCGTTTGATTCAAGGTTACAGTAATTTGTCCAGTTATTTATCTGTTAAAATGGATCAGTAGTTGGACAAATTAAAGTTAAATACACTAGTATTCAAAAGTTTGGAATCAAAATTTAATATAATTAATATAAAACTCATTTGATTAAGGATGTGTGTATGAAATTGGTCTAATAGCATCTTCACAGGTTTTAGGTAACAGGTACACAGTTTTAAACACAGACGAAGAAAATTGACTGAGAAAGCTGTCAGCTCTGAGAAGGATTGTTAAAATATTGAAATGTCCACACTATACAGCTTATACAAGATACATATCAAACATAATATAGCAAGTGATTCATCCAGTCAAATCGAATGATTAAGAAATGTAAAAATTTCTTAAAGAATCATAATTTAATTCAATCATAGTCAGAGATTTACACCCTTAACATCAATATTTCTATACTCACATCTACATAAATAACACAGCCACACACATCCACATAACTTTAGGCCACATTTTAGGTCCTTAATGGAGTAAATTTCCAGAACAGGGCCTTAGCAGGTTTTTGGAAAACTGTCTGGTTGGCCTGTGTCTGCTCTCAGGCCAGCGAGACACACATGTGGCTCCGATCAAACGGCGGTAAAAGTCATCGCCTGCTGTAACAACTTCATTGTGAAACAGCTTGTCCAGCGCCCATAAACAGAGCTAAGGGTCAGGAGCCATTACTGCAGGTTCACACTAAAGACCTGCAGCTTGTGGCTCACTGTGATCTCCTCACTAAGCAGATGACAGAAAAAGAGTCGCTCACTTAAGCAACAGAGCACGAGGTGGAATGTGTTTTTTCTCATTTTTTGCATATATTTGTCACAATTCATTGTTTCAGATGTTCAGAATTTATTGAGACAAAGAGAAACACAAAATACAATTTTATTTTTAAAAAGTTATTCGACAATAACTGGGCCTGTGTAAAAAAGTAATTGCCCCCTTAGTAACTCAATTGACCAAATTGAGTTGATAATTGAGATCAATTAAACTAGCCACACCCAGCATTGGTTACCGCCAGCCTTTTTTAATCTAAACATCACTTAAATAGAACCTTTCCAGCAATTTGGAGTAGGCTAAAAGGTCAAGTCATGTCTATTTATGTAGTGCTTTTTACAACAGGTGTTGTCACAATGTAGCCTTTCAGAACATCTGGGTTAAAGCCAAAGTGAGCATCGCCAAGGGTGACTATAGCAAGGAAAAACTCGTTAATAGCAAGAGGAAGAAACCTTGAGTGGAACCAAAACTCAAAAGGGGAACCCATCCTCCTCTGCTCCACACCAGATAGCAAAAACAATAACACAAGAACGATAAGAATAAAGAATAAGTTTTTTTACAATTAATATACAATATTGAACATAGAGTAACCTGCCTGTCATTGGACAGAAGTATTTAGATAAATCCATGATAGCCAATGACCACTGTTAGAGGCCTATCAGAGTAACAATGAGAACAGATCAATGGGAATCAGTCACTGTTACAAGCAAGCAAGCAAGCAAAGTTTATTTATATAGCGCTTTTTACAACAGGTGTTGTCACAAAGCAGCTTTACAAGGAAATCAGCATTACAGAAAGAAATCCAGGTCCAAGCCCCCATGAGCAAGCCAGAGGCGACAGTGGCAAGGAAAAACTCCCTAAGAGAAACAGGAAGAAACTTTGAGAGGAACCAGGACTCAGAAGGGGAACCCACCCTCCTCTGGTCAACACCGGATAGTAAACATTGTTAGTATAAAGTATTATAGTACAAAAACAGGGAAAACAGGTGGAGCAAATGATTAATTTGATTAGTTTAGTTCATGCGGCAGCAGCGGCAGCAGCATCAGTATCAGTGGGGTCAGGTTGTGAGGGTGAGGTTTGCACGGCGAGCAGTGGCACCCGATCAAGGCAGAAGAGGCAGCAGCATCAGAATGCACAGGATGGGCAGCTGTTCAACTCAGCAAAGAAAAGAAAGAAAGGAAAAACACACAGAGTCAGTTCTGTAATGGGTGATTGATTAATTTGATTAGTTTAAATGATTGATTAGTTCAAATTATTAATTTTGATTAGTTCATGTAGCAACAGCAGTAGCATCAGTGGGGTCAGGTTGTGAGGGTGAGGTTTGCACTGCGTTGTACAGCAGGAGGCTCAATGGTGGTAAGCCGGTCCAGAGAGCTGGCGAGCAGTGGCACACGATCAAGGCAGAAGAGGCAGCAGCATCAGACGCACAGGATGGGCAGCTGTTCAACTCGGCAAAGAAAAGAAAGGGAAAACAAACAGAGAGTCAGGTCTGTAATGGGTGACTGATCACAAATTACAGTGTTAGCAGAGCAGCGGAGACTCTGGCAGGTACAGAACTGACAGGGAAAACTAATTACCATTACCATTACTAATGACTATACAAGTAAGTTTTTAGCTTAGACTTAAACACTGAGGCTGTGTCTGAGTCCTGAACATTAACAGGAAGATTATTCCAAAGCTGGGGGGCTTTGTATGAGAAGGCTCTCCCCCCTAACGTAACTTTATTAATTCTAGGTACTAATAGTAAGCGAGCACCTTGTGATCTAAGTAGGCGTGATGGTTCATAGTGAGAGAGGAGTTCACTCAGGTACTGAGGGGCAAGTCCGTTTAGCGCTTTGTAAGTCAGTAAGAGAATTTTATAATCAATGCGAAATTTAACTGGTAACCAGTGTAAGGCTGATAAAACTGGGCTGATAGGTCAAAGTTTCTGGTTCTAGTAAGAACTCTGGCTGCAGCGTTCTGGACTAGCTGAAGCTTGTTAAGGCTTTTTCTGGGACATCCAGCCAGCAGGGCATTACAGTAATCTAGCCTTGAAGTAATAAATGCATGAACTAACTTTTCCGCATCCTGTAGAGATAATGCATTTCTCAATTTAGCAATATTGCGGAGATGCAGGAAGGCTGTTCTAGTAATATTAGTTATATGTGCGTCGAAGGACAGATCAGGGTCTATAATGACACCAAGGTTTTTTACAGATGAGCTTGATGCAACTGAGAAATTGTTAAGTTTAAGTGTTAAAGTAGACAGTTTGTTTCTAGTTGCTTTTGGACCAAGAAGCAGAACCTCTGTTTTATCCGAGTTTAGAAGGAGAAAGTTACTCGACATCCAGTCCTTTATGTCTTTTATACAGTCCTCAATCTTGCTAAGTTTAATTTTATCATCTGGGTCGCTTGCTAAATATAACTGAGTGTCATCGGCATAGCAGTGGAAATTTATGCCGTGTTTACTGATAGTGGTGCCCAGTGGTAGCATACATAATGTGAATAATACAGGTCCTAAAACATAGCCTTGTGGAACACCATACTTTACTTTTGCGAGGGCAGATGATTCACTGTTTATATTAACAAACTGATAGTGATCAGTGAGGTAGGACCTGAACCAGGAAAGAGCTATTCTTGTTACCCCTACAAGGTTTTCTAGTCTATCTAGTAAGATAAGCATGGTCTATTGTGTCAAATGCCGCACTAAGATCGAGGAGGACTAACAAGGACACATTATCTTGGTCAGAAAATAATAATAGATCATTTACAATTTTTACTAGTGCTGTCTCTGTACTATGATGTGGCCTAAAGCCAGATTGGAAATTTTAATGCATTTGATTCCTACGCAAATAGGAGCATAATTGTTTTGCTACAACTTTTTCCAAGATCTTCGATATAAAGGGGAGATTCGAGATGGGTCTATAATTTGATAGTTCGCATGGATGGGGGTTCGCTTTCTTAATCAGCAGTCTAATAACTGCTAGTTTAAGAGATTTTGGGATGTACCCAAGGCTAAGAGAAGAGTTTATTATTGACAGAATAGACTTGGTGATTTCTGGCAAAATTTCCTTGAGTAAACCTGTAGGAATCGGATCTAACATACAAGTAGATGACTTTGCGGAAGAAACTATTTTAACTAGTTCATTTTCTTGGAGTAAGGTACATGATTCCAGCCTCTCTGCAGGGATTATAATATTTTCAAGATTGAGGCTGGCATTATAAGGCAGCAGGTTTGTAGAGTTACCAGTGAAAAACATGTAAACAGCTTTTAGCATTAGCTGGCGAGGTAAACCAGTAGTTTACAGAAAGCTTTGAGAAACTCACATTTGTTGCTGTGGTTTC
This sequence comes from Colossoma macropomum, assembly GCF_904425465.1. Lineage (NCBI taxonomy): Eukaryota > Metazoa > Chordata > Actinopteri > Characiformes > Serrasalmidae > Colossoma > Colossoma macropomum. Next base: position 23,092,817 of record NW_023494799.1, read on the forward strand.
GGAAACTGACAAAATGAAAAGCTATCAACATTGAATGAACATTGTTATTCAGAATCAACTGCCCAACAAACCAACTTCTGTTTTATTTTTTTTTGTCCATTGATCCAATGACATCAATTGTTTGAAATTACGTCTTGTTGATCATCACGTGATGCATTATCTGTGTTTTGATCGGCTGTTTCATGAAACTTGTTCCACAAAGTTGGGACATTTGCAACTGTTGCGGCTAAGTTTCTAATGATTTGCAGGACATTTTACACCATGCAACTCAAGTGCAATTTAGTTTCATATTGGTTTCAGGCAACTAAAGTTTGTAAGTTTCACAGCATAAAGCCAGCCTTAATTAAAAGAGACCAGTGTTGTTACTTAGCAACTATTTATCGGTTTATCTGTTACCAGGTATGATCATACGAGTAGAACATTTTTCAACCAGTTAGATTGTGTGATTAGAAGGACCTGCTGTATAAATAATAATGGAGAAAACAGGACTTTTGAAAATGTCAGTGTCATAGAGAACATATTCAGTAGGCTACAGCTTAGGTTTTATGAGGCCTCTGCATGACGGCTGCAGAATTTGAAGAACAGCGGATGAAAATGAAAATTCCTGGTGCTGAGTCGGATTTCTCATTAAACGGCGAGAGGGGAAATGAACATTTGTCTTCATTATTCTGCCTCGCGATCAGAGCTGCGCAAATTCATTTTGTTAGACAAAGAGAAAGATCTATTCAGCACAAAGTGGAGAGGATAATGACAAGCAAGTTACTCGCAAATTCCTTTAGATCTCACTTTTGATGCTTGAAAGCAGGGCTGTGATTTAAACCACATATTGGACGCAGCTAGAGATTAAAACAATTACGGAGTCTGCAGGGATAATGCTCTCAGCTTTTGTCTGAGTCTACTGCAGAGCTTAAGGAGTTTGCAGAGTCACCAGTCTTCTTGATATGAAACGAAGAGTTATGAAGGCTGCAGATGGATTTTGCTGTCAGAGGTAGGAAAAAAAAAGTTCAGTTACATCTGTAAAAATAATGGTTGCTAAGTGGTTCTTAGCTTGGATGCATGGTTCTAGGAAACATCTTTCATTAGCATAGAACCATTAACTAATTAACTAATTTATGTTGTACACAGGTTCACCTCATATACAAAAGGTATCATTTTAAAAAACACCCAATGAAAGGTTCTTCATTGTTTTTTATTTATGGTATTTAAGCTGCTTTAGGCGACGCATTACAGTGATTTTATCAAAGGTAAGGGATATTGAAACAACCACCTACTGAAATGTTCTGAATAGAACCAAAAGTGGTTCTTCTTTGGCAGGGATGCCCAAACCTTTTGTCTCAGGCGCAATGTTTTTGGCTTGCCAGGGACAAAAAGGACAAAACTAAAATACATTCTGTTTTGTTACTAAAAGACTTGAAAATAAAATTTTGAAGGAAAATAAGACTAAAATTTAGTGATGGGCTGTAGTTAGGATGACTTTCTAGTAGGTCGTCATAGGCTACACTTTGAGCAGCGTTAGCACTAATATTAGCATTGCTCCAAAAAAAAACTCTTTTGCACCTTTTTTTTATAAGAGTGTCCTCATATGCTTAAGTTGCTTTCAGTATTTTCCAATCATAACAGTTTTACTTATATTTCTGAGTAAATTAGCACGTCAAGCAATTTGAGTTTTACTCATTTCTGTTTTGGTCATTAACATTGTGTTCCTAATTCTCTTTTTAGGGTTTAATTTCATTCTGTTGTGTTGTTCCAGTTCCTGGACTGCTTTACTGTTGCTCCTCTCACTGTAAAGCTTTAGCATTTATTTTACAACTAACTGACCCCAAGCACAAAACATTCACTCTAAAACTACAACCATGACCTCAACCCAAAACCTGTTCTTCACCCTACACTCTTATGTAAAGATGCCAAAAAGGATTCCTGATTTATTTCTATTTTTTGTGTATATTTGTCACAATTCATTGTTTTAGATCTTCAAAATTTAATGAGACAGAGAGAAACACAAAATTCAATTTTAGTTATTGAAGAACAAATGTTATTCAACAGCAACTGGGCCTGTGTGAAAAAGTAATTGCCTCCTTAGTTACTCAATTAACCAAAGTGAGTAAGAATTGAGATAATTGGGATCGATTAAACTAGCCACATCCAGCCCTGTTTTATCTAAACATCACTTAAATAGAACCTTTCCAGCAATTTAAAGTAGGCTCAAAGGTCAAGTCAAGATAATTTATGTAGCTCTTTTCCCAACAGATATTGTCACAAAGCAGCTTTTCAGAAAATTTGGATTCCGGCCACAGTGAGCATCGCCATTGGCGATCATGGCAAGGAAAATCTCCTTAAGAGCAAAAGGAAGAAACCAAGGCTCAAAAGAGGAACCCATCCTCCTCTGGTCCACCCCAGATGCTAACCAGGTGGAACAAAAAAGACTTGTTTCACATTTACAACAAAACACCTTAATGACCCTTCCAAGTCTTTTGGATTGATGTTCTGTGGACTGATGAGTGGAAGTGTTTCAAAGCCTGGGGTCATGTTACATCACAAGACAGCATTCCATAACAAGAACATCAAAGCAGCAGTCAAACATGGTGGAGGCAGTGTGATGAGTATTTTTAAATCGTAACAGTTTTACTTCTATTTCTAAGAAAATTACTGCTCTTTACTCAGTTCCATTTTAGTCATAAACACTGTGTTCCTAATTCTTCTTTTAGGGTTTAATTTCATTCTGTTGTGTTAGTCCAGCTTCTGGATTGCTTTACTATTGCTCCTCTCACTGTTCACTCTAAAACTACAACTGTAACCTCAACCCAAAACCTGTTCCTCACCCAACACTATGAAGTAAATTTGCCAAAAAGGATTCCTGAGACTGGATCCACTGAAGCACCAATTTTGGTTACCTAAGGAACCTTTCCGGGGATGACTGGAATGGCACGGGCCGCACTTTGGGCAGTCCTACTTTAAGTACTGTTAGACACAAAGGTTCTGTGCAGGTACATTTTTTGTTCATCAAGGTACAAACAATGTAAATGTTCCCTCAAAGGTACAACAGTGGTTTTAAGGTCCAACTGTACACCTTAAATTTTAAGGTGTTTTTCTGGGTGAAATGTATATATTTGTACATTTTCATAACCTAATGTTTTAAAACAGAAAATATCATTTCAATGTATTATGGTGCAGTTATGTTCCCTGACTAAAGGTACTGAGATGTATCCTTGAGGGAACCACCCCAGTGACAAGAGGGGTACTGCCCCAGTTTATTACCCTTATTTCTTAGAGTGTCAGGTACTCAGTGCTTTTTGAAACTGATACTTTTTTGCTCAGGTTTCTCTTTTCCCGGCTATTTGAGTCATTATTTATTTTAGGTAATTGCACCTTAGCTGTGTGGTTTCTGGCTCCTCTGCCCACTTCTGGTTCTGGTTTGTTGTTACGTCATTCAGTGACACACAGCGATGTGCAGGAATGTTGTTTATTTATTTATTTACAGGCAGCTTCATCTCTGAATGTCAGCACATTAATGCCAGCTGCCAGACTCACAGTGCTGATCAATGGGGGTCCAGCGGTCAGGCCTTTTGCACTGACTGCAAACAGCTCAATAGTATTGAATGAATGTTGTCTCTGTGTTGTAGCACTAGGCTCTCTCTCTCTCTCTCTCTTTCTCTCTCTCTCTCTCTCTCTCTTTCTCTGTCTCACATACCCACAATCACATACAGACACATATGTAGAGCCTGCTGTGACAGACCCGTCTGCGCTCCAGTCAAGCTGTTGTTGTTTTAGAGGCCTGAGGTTTTCTCGCTCTCTCTTTTTTCTCAGGACGTGTTGAATAAAGACCCATGAGGTCAGTTTGTGGTCTGTCTGTGTCCTGCCTTTTCCCCCTTTTTCCTTTTTTCCTCATCATGAATACTGTCAGATTTTGGACACTCTTCAAAAAGATGCTTCTTCAAGGGTTCTTTAGTAAGGACAATGATTCTATATAGAACCATACACACTGAAAGAACCATTTGTATGCTTAAGGTTTCTTTGCATGGTGAAAATGTTCTTTGAATGTGTTGTATATGGTCCTATATAGAACCTTTTAGAAAAGGGGTCTATACAGCACCAAAAAGGGTTCTTCCATATACAACACAGTCATTTCACCATGCAAAGAACATTTAAGCATACAAATGACTTTTTGAGTGTACCAGGTTCTGTATAGAACCCATGTCTTTACTAAAGAACCCTTGAAGAGTGTGAAGCATTCCAAGCACATCTTTTCTCTGTCTGTTCATTTCAAGTAATACATAACCAACAATATTGACCTTCTTTCATTGCTCCAAGGTCCAGTTCTGTAGCTCATTTGTCCATTATAGGCTTTTTGATACTGGACAGGGGTAAGCATGGGCCCCCAGCCCCATTTGCAGCAGTAGCAATGCACTGTGTGTTAAAGTAGTGCCTATTAAGTTACCATTTTTGTGATGAATACAGTCATAATCAGATCACACACAAACAAAATGAAAAAATGAATCATTTTCAGCTAGCCAAGCTTAAGTTTAAATTTAAAGTTAGCAAAAAAAACAAAAAACAAAAACACCTCATTCCTAAAAACAGCACCTCTACAAATTAAGTTTAAATTTCACTCTAACAATTTCACTCAAAACCTGACATATATTTGAAACACTGGCCCTCATTCATCAAAGTTCTATAAAAAAGAGAGCAAATTTGACCACCTTTAATTATCTAGGAGCTATTTTGCATCTGATCATGAAACTTTAGTAGGGTATTAAAATGAGTGGAGATTTGAACACAAATCAGTGCGTGAAATCAAGTACCAGCACACTAGAACCTCAAACACAACATTCAAGCAAATGACTGTGCATGTAGGTGAAGTCGGGGCAGTGTCAGTAGTATAAACAAAAGCACAGTGTAATATGTCTTAACATGGAATATGGAATAGTTGCAGCAGTTGTTACACCAGTGTGCATATAAAATAAATTGTACTGGATTGCTATGTGCTATGTGTTTATTAGAATGACTATTTTTATTTTTATTACTGGTATTAAAGATGACATTTATGTGTAGTTTTAATTAGTTAACTGCAAATCAAGCATTGTTTTCAGGTTGTTCAATTTTTTCGCACACATTTACGTAAGCAGCGTTAATGAACAAAGGCCAATGTGTCTGAACTTGATGTAAAGGCTGTCGGGTTTGGACAGATTCTGCTGAGTGAATCCAGCTGTTTCCAGCCATTCGCTCTGTCTAAGAAGGTGCAACTGATCTCAGCATGATAGATATAGAAACGCACTCTCACTGACTGACAGCACATACATTACACTGCAGACTTGAACATACAATTATCACTTCAGGCTACATGGAGAGTGTCCCTGCCGAGCCTCAGTCAGCTTCAGCATCTGTTAGCTTTGGATCTCTGATTGCCGTAATGCAAAAACCAGACCGTCCACACATCACCGCAGAAACATTCTCGCATGTGTTTGTGTTGTAATGGGGAGAAATCGGAACGAAGATGATGAGATTGCAGTTTGGCAGCATTTTGCCTCCTATGGCTCTTCTGAGGAATGGATTTTTCTAGGGAGAAAAAAAAGAAACATTCAAATGTTTTTCGAAAAGGATGAACTACCTGAGTGAGATGTGAGAAAGGAAAATGACTGTTAATAAAATGTTGTCTAGAACTGAGTGATGGGGTAAGGACTGACACCCTGAGAGAGAGAGAGAGAGAGTGAGGGAGAGAGAGAGACTCATTATACCATCTTAGACTCTCAGCCACGGATTCCTGTGGCATCACCAGAAGTTAAACTTGTGATATCCCGACACATAGACAGTGTTATAAGCAATAATAAGCATTTATTAACATCATTCAAATTAGACGTGTAGTCAAAACTGTTCTAGCAGGACCTGGGACTGCATTACAGAAACTTCCTATCTTTTTGTCTTAACCTAAAATCTGACAGGTCAAGATAACATTTTTCACAAATTCATAGTTAACAGAAGCAAATCTGATCTTAATTTAAGAACCTTATCTTCTCTTACAGCATCTTATCTCAGATTAAGATAACTTACTCGATCAAAGTCGACAATCAACTGTCATGTCTGTTACCTAGCAACTGACCATACACACACAGCTGAAATGTAAACACATTATCGAAGTAAAAAGCTAGTTAGCCAGACAGCTAACATTAGCTACCATTACTGATGTACAAAAAAGGTCAAATGAAAGTGCGATAAACTGAAAGTTGAGAATGTTGTGTCAGTGCTTTGTGTAGTTTATCAGCGCGTCGCTGCTCTCCAGTTTCAGTTTCAGTTTCCCAAACGCTTTAGCCGAGCTAATAAACAGACACACGTTCAGCTCAGTCTCCTCATTATTCACCACCATCACTGTAATATTTTATCATCAACATTTACACAGGAAGGTCATATAAGGGGACGATGGAGATCGAGTCTGCAGTGTCTGAGATTTTTAAAAAGTCAAAGCACTGTTTTCAGGGTAGATAAATGTAATGTCATTATGCTGGTTATAGTGAACTGTGCTGCCTAACACAGCATAAAACAATAGAAACAGAAGGTTAAACAGAAGTTAGGATGCTGTTGGGGTTTATCTTAAAATTAGGACAGTATTTAGGAGATTTAGTCTAGTTAGGATGTTTGTGTAATACTGTTTTCTTATCTGGAGTTAATGATAAGATTATGAAGTTAGGAACTGTTATTCTGTAATAGCTTCTGTCCTAAATTCTGTCCTAACTAAAGTTGTCATGGTGACTAAGCAGACAGGATAAGATTTCAGACATAAGAAGTTTATCTATTACAGTATTCTGAAACATCAAGATAGCTGCCTTTAACATTTCTTAGTTATGTTAATTTTTTGGTAACACTTTATTTGAACCCTGCTATATAAAAATGACCATGCTAAAAACATGTAATTGACATTATCATTATTAGTATTAGTTAGTACTGTCAAGTCATTTCTGACTCCTGGTGACCATATAGATGGCGGTCTTCCAGAGTATCCTGTCTTCTATTTGGGTCTTCAGGCTTCTGAATGGCTGGTTCATGATTCCTCTGATCTCCATCCATCTCACAGTTGCTCCTCTTCCTCTTTTACCTTCAAGACTTCTAAGCATTATGGTCTTTTACAATGAATCAGTTCTTCTCAGAATCTGTCCAAAATAAGATCTTCAGTTTGGTTATCTGGGCTTTGAGTGAGAGGTGAGGTCAATTGGTCCAGGATCCATTTGTTTGCCACCCAAGGTACTCTCAAAAGTCTTCACCATCACCAAAGTTCAAAGGCGCCCACATTTTCCTGTCAGGCCTATTTATTGTCCATGATTTCACATCTATAAAGAGAAGACCACAGCCTGGACAATTCTGATCTTTATCTGTAGATACAAGTTGTTGCATTTGAAGATCTTTTCAATGCTCCTTAATCCATGTTTTGCTGAGTGTCATATTGCTCGAGTGCTGGATCCTATGTTTTTGATATTTGATATGTGCAGGCAAAAAATGTCATACGCTGACATGAGTTACGTCCAGCAATATAACAGTGTCAGGTTGTGATGGCTAACTAGAGTGCACATGTGACATAAGCTGTCATGGCATCAAACATTATGGCGTCTGTCATTACAATTCACAGTAGTGGTAACATGATGCTTATATTACTGAGCAAAATCTGTCATGACAACTTATCGTTGCAGTCCATAGAAAAAGTATATCTAAAAAATGCTATGTTTACAGGAAAGAGGAAAAAGCGTCCTTTCTTTTTAATGTAAGTTAATTAATTTCTATTGGTCCATTCATCATACAATTTTCACACACTGTAAAGCACAGCTGTCATGCTCAAACAATGCAGAAAATTGAAAATAAAAAAATGGAGATACATGTTTTTCTTTGGACAGCAACCATGTGACATCTGCCATGATGTGTTTACAGCATGGTTATGTAACAGAGTTCAAGTAAAGCATTCACTCTTTTTCTTTGCACTATGTATATGTTGTATGTGGGCCAGTGTAAGAAGGGTGTCAGTATTTTAGTACTAATTAAGTTAATCTTGTGTTGTGTTGGTTGCAATGTGAGCAAATGTAATAGACACATTGCCCACATGATTTTAACTTAAGAACTTAAGTGTAAGAACCCAGTGACTCTAGCTATATCAGTGAGGCTTCATGAATAAAAGTAGGGCAGAGTGGGCCACAACCTAACACATTTTGTTTTTTATTAAACAACTTTAAAAATATTTAAGTTGGAATAATCATATTTTTATACAAGCAACATAAACATCTCTGCTACAAATGAACACTTGAATTTTGTTTCTAACACTTACTGTTCATGTACAATTCCACCAAAAAAAAAACACCGGAAGAGCAGTGTTACAATTTAACCCATGGGTAGGTTCACTGTAATAGTGCAATCAAAGTTAATTCACTATAATATATATGTTGTAAGAAACAAACACATTTCCAATCGTACTGCATTATATATTATATATCTATAAGACAGACAGATCAACTGATAAATACACACACACACACACACACACACACATCAAATTATATATGAAAGCTGACATGAGACTGTGTGTCAAACAATGACACATTTATTTTTGTCCAATGAAGGAGAGAAAATAAAAAACATCAGTAAAATGTGGAGCATTGTTTCTGAATAACTACAGCTTTGCCAACTGTTAATATCAGTTTCATCAATATACTTATACATACATACATACATACATCATCTAAACCGCTTATCCTTCTGGGTCGTGGTGGGGTGCTGGAGCCTATCCCAGCTGCCATTGGGTGGAAGGCAGGAATCAATATACTTATTTAAAACCAAAATACTAACATCTGAAAGATACTAACAAAGTAGATGAAAATATCTGCTTTCAGATCTTTTTCATTTTAAATCTGTTTAAACATATGTAACAAAAAAACCCCAAAAAAACTAACTTTAGTTTATTTGTCTTTGTTTACTAAAGGTGCCTTAGTTGTACCGTAATGTAAAGGGTGCTGTGTTGTAGCTCAGTAACTGAAAAGTGTGTTAAAAAATGACTTACATGCCCTGAAAACACTCTTTGGCACAGATTTCTTTAAAATGCTGATGAATCTCTCTGAATTTTGGTGGGAGACCATGGCTAGGAAATGTGGTAATGTGGCCAGAAGCACACACTGCTTGACTTTCTTTAACAATATAAATAGTCCATGTTAATTTGTGCCCCACATTAGGTTGGTCCCCACCCTCTCCTACTTTAATTTCAGTTCACATCCTCAACCATTGTTATGTGATTTATTGATCCTACAAGGAATATTTATTTGTCATCTTGCTGCCTAACTATGCCCATCTGGGAGCAGAGCAGCACCACTTGGGGCAGTGGGGGTTACACAACCAGGAATATCCAGTTAGTCCTGGAATTTGAAACCACAACCTTCTGGAGGCTGGCTCAGCTCTTCTACCACTAGGCTACTAACCACCCCTACCTGACCTATAGTGGTACTGCTTCAGCTGTGACCTCTGAAGGGGCGGGGCTTCATATGGCAGCACTGAAGACATTGGTGCAAATTGACTGTTTGACATTTTGAAGGATCCAAAATGGAGTGAGTCCTAATTTTAATAGTGTCTAAGCATAAATCTTTAAACATTTTATCCAACTGGCCATAAATAGAGACAGAAATGTGAAGTGAAGCATTAAGAATATTGCAACTATCATTGCTTTTATGTTTTTATTGTTTATGTTTGCTAACTGCACACAAACGGAGGCTCTGTCTTGTCAATATTACAGTAAAACTGCAAATGTGTTCCTGCGCACTCTTAAGAAAGATGGTTCTCCAAAGGTTCTTTAGTAAAGGTAAGTGTCTCTTTAAAATTAGTTCTAAATAGAAACACATCATGCTTAAATGATTCTTTTGAAATTGTTCTTCAGATTGATTGAGAATGTGTTGTAAAACGTTCTTTATAGAACCTTTTTGGAAATGGCTCTATATCACAATGTTAAACTTGCATACCATAGAAGAACCTTTTTGGTGCTATATGTAAACATTTTCAGAAAGGTTCTATATAGAACCATAAACAGCACATTCTCCATTAATCTGTAGAAATTTTTCACCATGCTAAGAATCATTTAAGCACTCATGGTTCCAAATAGAACATTCCCTTTACTAAAGATGTGAAGAACCATCTTTTCAAAGAGTGCAGCAATTTTGTAGTCTGCATTAATTTGCTTTATTTTCTTTTAGGGGAGATTAAATTTAATGTGTTTTTGTGTTACATGATTTATTGCACACTCACTAACTTTCACTCAGCCAGTACTAGCTGAATAAAAGGTCTGCTGAAGGCAGGAAAGAGGCAGTAAATGTCCCCTGATCGCACAGCCTGGTGTTTGGAGTGGGGCTTATTATAGAGAGGAGGGGTGAGAGGGGCACCTCTCCACACCTGCAAGCTTTTAAATATTACTGCAGCTGCATTTATGGAGACCCAGCCTACTTTTTAATGTAGTTCACTGAATCTCGGCTGGTCAACACTATACAGGGCCTCTCTCAGGTCCTCCTGTTGTTCTAGATGTTTTCAGCTCACACCTGGTATGTCCACATGTTAGAGCTCCTTTATGGAACGCATGAGCATTTATCTTGTGGATCAAGTAGGCTGAGCCCAGACTCATGGAACAGTATTGTTAGTGCAGTGAAATAATGATTTGAGTAGTCTAGCAAAGAGAAATCTGAGTAAATGTCCAAAACCTCTAGTATTGAGTTCCCTATAGAACTGCAGTGGAACTTCTTAGACCTTCCAGCATCTTTTAGCAGAGGAACTGAAGCTTGTGCTATTATTCTTCTCTTTTTGGATAATTTTGATTCAAAATAAAATCTCCAAAGTGAGAGGTAAAACAGACCTGGAGCTGGACTAACACTGTGTCATTACATCCCAGAAAGTGTCAAGATTCAATGTTAGAAAAGTCATCTGGTGTAAAATTAATCTGACATCAAAGCGGGAAAATGCAGCCTTTATGACAAATGATGCTTATTGGAATAAGTGTTATAAATGTTTATGTGAGTTGCATCATTTGTCATTAAGAGCTTATGTTGGTGTCATGTAGCCTTATGAACACCCTACAGTAACAGGAAACCCACTTTACTGTAAGGTTCTGTTCATAAGGCTACATGACACTTATGTAAGCTTGTCATGACAGTTGACATAACCCTACATAAATGTTTATAAATGCTTATTCCAATAGGCGTTATCTGTCATAAAGGCTGCTTTAGCCAACTTTGATCAAAATTGGCACATATAATCTCGGTAACACTTTCTATGAATGTCACGTTTATAAGAATCTATAAACACATTCATAACACATTATAATGCATTCATAAGGCATTATAGACATGGCTATACATATTTATAAAAATGCATAACACCTTATAGCTATGTTTATTATGCATTATGAATTGCTATCATAATGCATTATAAGCTGTGTTCATAATATGTTATACGTCAATACCAAAGGAATTCAGTCCCAGCTGGCATAGTGCATTATAACTAACAAAGCTGCCTACTTATGAACACACACATGAATTATACATATTTTGAGTAGCTTATAGTTATTTATGATGTATTATAACACGTATTTGTACGTTCCAAGTAAAGTGGTAGAATTTCATCATGGGAATAAATTATTAATGACAGATCTATGATATTTTAACTTTGTTTTAAGACCTTATGTGAGCTTAAAGTAGAATTGCACAGTTGTACTTCTTATGTACTTTTTTATCATGGGAATAGATTTACTAATGACAGATATATGATATTACAACCATGCTATGATTACTTTTAACCAATCATGAATTATCTGGAATGTTATAACAGCTTATATTCATTTATAATGTATTATAACATGTTTTTGTACACTCCAAGTAAAGTGGAAGAATTTCATCATGGGAATAGATTATTAATGACAGATCTATGATATTTTAACTCAGTTTTAAGTTGTGTTTGTGAGTTTAAAGTAAAAGAAGGAATATTTTATACAAAATAAAGTTTATTTAAACCAATACTAAAATTGTTTAATTTCTCAGAATATTAGTAAAGTTCACATTTTCTTAAACCATAAAAAGATTTAAACTAATGTCAGACATTTACTGCAATTAACAGCTTGAGCACTAAATAATAAACAGTCTGTTGTACTGTTGTAAAAAAAGAAAACTACTAAAACCAAACATTTCATGCACGTACTAAGACCAGGGACTGAGAGATAACTTAAGTGCTGATTTTTTTCAGCAGTTACACAATGCATATTTCCTAATGTCATGCAGCAGGTGGCCTATTATGTTAAACTTATGGCGCCTTCCCAGCCAGTACTCCCACTCAATCACCTTCAAATGTTCTTTCAAGAGTTCTGTGGTACGGTTTCCACGATGCCTCCATACTTCCACCTTAAATGTCTGCCAAGCACGTTCCAAGTGTTGTGTGTGGGCTCTGGTGTTAGGGTCCACACAATGTCTTTGGTGGCATACAGTGTGATGCTGAAATCCTGCATCTGTCAGGGCCTGCTGATAGGCTCGCGATTCATCTACGATGATTTGCGAGCCGCTTCTCACGTGTTGCATAATGGTTGGCAGGAGGTCTTCTCTTGAACGGCCTTTCACCACCTCCAAAACTGGCCTCCTTGACTTTGGCCTTACTTCTAGTAACCCCAGGACCCACTTTTTTGTGCAATGCCAGGCAGGTCCAAAACGTCCTCTGTTGTACTGCAGGAAAAACATCAGGAACATCTTTTTAACAACAAAACTAATCTTACACTTTACCCAGCTTGACTACTCTTGTCTTAGTAAATGTTGACAAACAAAAAATATATGAACACTCACTTTCCTATTGTATCTACATTCATTGTCCTTTTATCAGATCCAGTTATCAGAAAGATGCATTTTGTACATCTTCAGTTATAGATTGAAATCCATCTGTTTCTCTGCCTTACTTGTTAGCTTGTCTTTACTCTGTTCATCGATGGTCAGCTGCATTATTCTCAGCACTGCAGTAACACTGACATGGTAGTGTTTTGTGTGTTTGTGTGCACCCTATACATAGTGGATCAAAAACAGCACTATGCTGTTGCTGGGGTCACTGTTGGGCTGAGAATAGTCTGTATACAGCCAACAGGTGGTCCTGAAAACAGAAACTGATGAAGGACTAGAGGATGACTAACACAGATTGTGCAGCATCAAGTAAGTTATCATCTCATAACTTTACAAGGTGGAACAACAAGGTAGGTATGGACAGTAAGCATGCAGTTTTTAAAAACTTCAAACCTGTACCAACATAAAACACACTAACATGCCACTACCTTGTCAGTGTCACTGCAGTGCTGAATGATCCACTACCCAAATAATACCTGCTCACTGATGATCCTGTGGGGTCCTGACCACTGAAGAACAGGGTAAAGCATGCCAAATAAATAAATTCTATACAAAACAGATGGACCTCAGCCTTTTACTGTAAAAGTACAAAATGCTCCTATAGAGTAAGTGAACCTGATAAAATTGACAGTGAGTGCAAATATAAGGTAGGTGGATAAACAAATTAAGTGGCAAGTGAATGCAAATTATATAGAAAATTATTAATTAACTTAAATATTTTCAAACAGTAAAATATAATGAGCATGCAATACTCACTTTCCTCTTATGGGAGAATTTGCTCTCATCCAACAACACAAAACAATGTTGCCCACCAATCTTCATATTGCCTTGATGCCTTCTTTTATCAATAGCTTGAATGCATACCTAAATATGTAAAATAATAGCTGTCCTACTAAAGTACTGAAAATTATCCCATGAAGATATACAAAATGTTACAAAATGACCCTACAAAATAATTGTACCTTGAAAAGGTATAGACTACCTTTCTCAGTGTGGATGCCATCCTACTTAGCGTTCTGCTGCTGTGTGCTATGCTGTCATCCATCGTATCTGTTTGCCTGAGCCACAGTCCTTGAGAAAACCTTTAATTGATATAGATATCTCATTTAAAATGAAAGAGAAACATCAAACAGAAGATAAACTCATATGAACTAAGATTTTAATTGTAGTAGACTATGTTCTAAGACCCTGTTTGCCAAAACAGACACACACACACACACCTGTAGATGAACTCCAAATGGCAATGCAGTGGCCTCCGTGACTTGAAAAATATTGACCCACTTCTGACAGAAGTTCTCTTTCGATGACTTTGGTTGCCACAAATCCTATATTAAAAATATGCAAATAAATGACTGAATAAATACATTTTCTTACACCTATCTTGCTATTATAGCTTTTAATTTTTTCTCACTGCTGAGAGCAATTCCGTTTGTTGCACTCTAGATTTTAACGATAATGATTGCGTTACTTCTCCACTGCAGATAACTTTACCAAGAAAAAGAGGGGAGACACTCATAGCCATTAAAAGGAGAGAGTGAGTTGGTTATTTAGCTAGAATTCACGGCGGTTGTTGAAATTTGTGAATTTGTAATCAACGTAGATCATACAAACCTATGTTTTTTCTGTTCCCAAATCAGTTTCACCGTGAAAAACAGAGAATCCTTCACAATCAGGTAGAATGACTAGTTAAATGTGTATGTTGCTTGTGATTTAATAGAGGCTATCTTGAACCTGTTAACAGGATTGCACTGATTATTGAAAATAAGATATTAAAATATTTTTTTAGTTGTTTTTTATTTTAGGTTTTATAGCTACAAACCTTAAACGAATGTATTGCGAGATTCTACGTTTTTAACTGTAACTGTCGGATTATATAATAAAGTTTGTTCGTAGCGAACTTAGCCTGTAACCTGTGATACCACAGGCTACTGACCCAAATTTAGGATATTAAAGTTAGCTGTGTTCTATAGCGAATTTAGCTTGCTAGTTGACACGTCTTGCTAAGCTTAAATGATTACGTTACTGACCAGCAGTGCTTTCCTGTGAAGCTGTTCAAAGAGCCTTTAAAGATTATTTGTGGGTTGGCTAACGTTACAAGCATTTGTAGGTCACAATAATTTGCCTAAGGTATTTATTTATACTGGGCAATGCGGAAGTTTTTTCAAATGAACTAACTGTTATACTCCAGCTAACTTCTGTATTTTTTCGAAACAGCCGTGCACACCAACTCTCATTCTAGGACAAATGCTGCTGTAACTGAGGAGAGAGTGGGTATGTGTACTACAAAACAATGCTATGTAATGCTAAATATAAATAGTTAGTCATGTTAGTAGAGTAACAACAGTAATACATTCATAAAACAAACTGTGCTGCTGAAAAATCCAGCTAAGACCAGCTTTTCAGTATGACCAAGGTGATAGACCAGCATGACTAGCTTGATAACCCAGTTTGGTCGATTAAGCTGGTCAACCTGCATAACCAACTGGATCATTTTAATGGACAGTATAACCAGTATAACCAGTATGACCAAGCAAGATGTATATTTTATATATGGAAGCTGGCCATGCTGGATTTATCAGTTGCTTAGATCATCATGTTGTTTGAAAGTACTCTGCAATTATATTTTAGATCATAGTTCATAGACATGTGGACACTGTTGTATTCATCCCTTGCAGCATCTCCAGCGCCTACCATGCAGCATGAGATGCAACTGCTCAAGCTCCAGCTAGAAGCTGAAAAAGAAAAGGCAAGGCTGAGGGAGGAGACCATTGCTATGCTAAAATGTGACAAAGACTACCTCCAAGAAGAACTAAAAAGGAAAGAAGAATTTGTGAGAGAATTGATGAAAGGCACAAGGAACTCGCTGGATGTGTCATCAAGTTCAGGTAATCACATTATTGTTACTGCAGAGTTACTTGAACTTTTTAAAAAACTATGCTAATTTACTTTTCTAACTCCACATTAACCTACAAACAAGTTTTTTTTTTTCAATTTACAGTCAAGGATTAACAGTTGTCAAGTTTGTAAATGTACACTGACAAGCCACTTCATTAGGTTCACCTACCCTTTATCTACACTCAGTGCCCATTTTTTTATCAGCTCTGTTTACCATATAGGAGCACTTTGTAGTTCTACAGTTACAGACTGTAGTCCATCTGTTGCTCTGTATACTCTGTTGGTACTCTTTCACTCTGTTCTTCAGTGGTCAGGACCACCACAGAGTGGGAATTATTTGAGTGCTGAGAATGATCCACCTTCCAAATAATACCTGCTCTGTGTTGGTCTTGACCACTGAAGAACAGGGTGTGAAAGGGGGCTAACAAAGTATGCAGAGAAACAGATGGACTAAGGTCTGGAACTGTGGAAGTGTGGTAAATACACCTGTATGGCAAGTGTTGCTGATAAAATCCACAATGAGAATAGATAAAAAGTAAGGTGAGCCTAATGAAGTGGCTTGTCAGTGTATATGTCCTTGCTTACCGCTCTGTCTTACCCTTCTTCCATTTGTCTGTTTTATTGCAGGGGAGTCCTCCAGGGTCAGAAGTGACCTGAAGAGAGTTTCAGACACTGAAGCTGCTTTCTTCTTTGCCAGTGAGTCCAGCTTGTCAGACTCATCACTGGAAGAGGATTGCAAGAAAACAAAGAGGAGCAAAAAGAGAAGGGCAGTCCCTTGGATGTCTTCACATCACGGAAGCCCCAGACCTGAGTGACTATATTTTGCAGATTTGTAAATAATGCACACACACTACATTAATTAGAAATCTTCCTGGAAATAAAGGCTTTTCAACATGTTGTATGCTACTTTAGTTAGCTTTGTATCACGTATCACTGTGAGGTTTCATGGTTTGGCCAATCAAATTTACACAGTTTCCTACTTACCCCAGATGCAGTCGATCAGCCAAGACATATTTGGAGTCCAACTGTTGCTTCTTTAGTTTAGATTTGGAGCTGCACACACTAGAACTGAATGTCCTGAGAAATAGCCCAAATTGTTTCTGAAAAAATGCATCACCAAAACTTCTCTCAGCCCACTCAAACTCACCCAACAGAGCTGAATTAAGATCTGACAGGACACAGTATGACCTACTGTGAACTATAACAATTAATAAATAACTTCACCTATTTAAACTTCACCACAACTGGCAGCCAATTCAGACACTTTTTTTTATTTGGGTGACTATTGAGTTTTAAACTAAAGAAATAAAGTTTGGACACCAAACATGTCTTGACTAATGAACAAAACCTGGGGTCGTTGGAAAATTGTGTAATTGATTTCTGTGCCAAACTATTACTTTATTCAGGCACCTGGTTAATTAGTATAGTGAATAGATACATAGATAATTTGTATAGTGAATAGATGAATAGAGTCAACTATTGTGACTATTGTGATAGTTTAGCTTTAGCGCTCTGCTGCAGTTGTTGTTAGTCCTAGTCCTGGAATAAGCATCACCCTGCATGTTTGAATGTTTTCTGGATCTAATGCACATACATCAAGTCAGGAAAGGCTTGATACTTAGCTGATGAGTTGAATCAAGATGGGATTGTAAGACTAAAAAGGGCAGGGCAGGTGGGAACTCCAGGACCAGGGTTAAAAAAATCACTGCGTTATGTTGAATGTTAATTGTCCGTTTAGATGTCTACTTCATATTTTTATACATGCTGAAGTTCTGTTGCTGTCAAATCAGAGTAGTATTGTATTAAAAAGTTCATTAGCTAGTTTTTGTAGCAAATTGTGGTGAATATATATATATATATTTTTTTTTTAACTGATGTGTGCATAAATCGTTTGTTTTTTTTACAGTAAAAAACTCCAGAGGCATCATACAAAGACACAAGGCAGCTCTAGAAGCCTTCAAACAGGGAAAATCAATGAAAAGGGCGTTTGAAGCTGTTGGTGTTGATCGCAACACAATATGCAGGACAGCACCAATTGCTGAGCTCAGTTTAGCAGCACCTGATGCATTCAGAGCTATTGGTCAGTGGAATGACAAAACAGAAAAAACTCTCCTCATTCATTGATAGATGTCGTAGTGCAATGACCAGTGAGATTAAGAAGAAAATAACTGAAATGAAAGCCAGTGGTCAGCTACTGCCCATTTCTAACTAATATCTCAAAACAAGATTGAGAGCTCTCCCTTTGTGATAATATTTGAATGCTTCGGGTTTTGCCACAGAAATTTATTTTGTAGTTTATCTGTTACATAGAAAATACAAACGTTTCAATGAGGAAAAAAAGATTTACGTTTGTGTTAGTCTTGAGCATTGTTGTCACCTGAAAGAACTTTTTTTCTGTTAAAAAAAGAAAAGAAATGCTGCATAATTGTTGAAAACACTTGTATGTAAGTTACCTCACAGCACTGTTTTTGTTTTAGTACTTGTTTTACTTTAGAACACTGGAAATGCTGTGGATTTAATAAACTTTATTTTACTTTAAAACATGCCTCACTTTACTTTAAGCTCACAAATACTTTTAAAGTCTTTTAACTGGATTAAAATATTATGTATCTTTCAGTAATAATCTATTCCCATGCTGAAGGTTTGTCACTTTACTTGGAGCGTACAAAGACATGTTATAATACATTATAAATGACTCATTAGTAAATCTATTCCCATGATAAAAAGTACATAAGAAGTACAACTCTGTAATTCTACTTTAAGCTTGACAAAGTTAAAATATCATAGATCTGTCATTAATAATTTATTCTCATGATGAAATTCTACCACTTTACTTGAAACGTACAAATGCGTGTTATAATACATCATAAATAACTATAAGCTACTCAAAATATGTATAATTCATGTGTGGTTAAAAGTAATTATAGCATGGCTCAGTGTGTGTTCATAAGTAGGCAGCTTTGTTAGTTATAATGCACTATGCCAGCTGGGACTGAATTCCTTTGGTATTGACGTATAACATACTTTGAACACAGCTTATAATGCATTATGATAGCAATTCATAATGCATAATAAACATAGCTATAAGGTGTTATGCATTTTTATAAATATTTATAGCCATGTCTATAATGCCTTATGAATGCATTATAATGTGTTATGAATGTGTTTATAGATTCTTATAAATGTGACATTCATAGAAAGTGTTACCATGATATCTATTGCAAATGATACCTATTGGAATAAGCATTTATAAACATTTATGTAGGGTAATGTCAGTTGTCATGACAAGCTTATGTCAGTGTCATGTAGCCTTATGAACAGAACCCTAAAGTAAAGTTTTAGCATAAAGTGTTACACATTTTTTTCTAGTACCAGAGTCAAGAACCTTTAAGTCTTATCCTTTCATTGAGGCTTGCACAAACTCATGGAGTCCAGCTAAAGTGTATGTTGTCATTAAAGCAAAGCTGAGACACACAGTGGCATGCAAAGGTTTGGGCTCCCCTGGTCAAATTTTCTGTAGTTAGTGAACAACTAAGCGAGTAAAAGATGGTCTGATTTCCAGTCAAAGATGGCACATTTGTTTAATATTGGAAGCATGATTACTTTTTGTTTCCATCTTTTACAGTTTCAAAATAGTGAAAAACAAAAAGGCCCAATGCAAAAGTTTGGGTGTCCTGCATAGTCACCCCCTTTGGCAAGTGTCAGAGCTTATAAATGCTTTTTGTAGCCAATTAAGAAACTTTCAGGTCTTGTTTGGGGGATTTTCACCCATTTTTCCTTGTTAAAGCCTTCTAGTTCTTGCAAGATTCTTGCACTGCTCTTTTGAGGTCTATCTACAGATTATCAATGATGTTTAGGTCAGGGTACTGTAAGGGCCATGGCAAAACCTTCGGCCTGCACCTCTTCAGGTAGTCCATTTGTGGATTTTGAAGTGTGTTTAGGATCACTGTCTTGTTAGAGCCATCCTCTCATCCTCTCTTCATCTTCAGCTGTTTACAGACAGTCTGATTCATTCATTTGAAGCCCAGCTGTGCTTGAGCTTTAGCTCACAAATTGACAAGCAGACAGGATTTTTTTTTTTTTGTTGGATTTTAACCCAATTATCTCCCCAATTAAGTCGTCGCCAATGCCACCCGCTAGTTAGGACTCCCCCAATCACACGATACCATCAACGTGAGGAGGGCGAAGGCTAACACAGACTTCCTCCAAGACCTGTGAAGCGCCACCGCTTCTTTTCCAACTGCCGCTCACGCAACGTCATTGGACTGCTGAATGCGCTCTGAAGAAAGCGCCAACCGCCCGAACTTTACGTCAGCTAACAGACGCCTGCGCTGACTAGCATCGCGTTAAGTGATGGGGGGGAGAAAGAGAGGCCATCCTACCCACCCAGAGAGAGCGAGGCCAATTGTGCTCTCTTGGACTCCTGGCTACGGATGGCTGTAGCATCACCAGGGATCAAACTCGCGATCTCCTGATGATAGGGCCAACGCTTAGACGGTTGCACCACTCGGGAGCCCCGGACAGGATTTTCTGAGAGAGAGCAGAATTCATAGTTCCATCAGTTATGAAAACTCATCCACGTTCTGCAGAAGCAAATCAGCCCCAAATCATCACACTACCACCACCATGTTTGACTTTTGGCATGATGTTCTTGTGGTGGAATGAGGTGTTAGCTTTACGCCAGATGTAACAGGACCCATGTCTTTATCTAGATGTTTCCTGGCAAATGTTTGATGTCTTTTTGGTCATCAGTGATTTGCACTTGCAACTCTCCCAGGGACATAATTTTTGCCCAGTGTCTTTCTTATTGTGGGATTATTACATTGACCTGAACTGAAACAGGCCTGCAGTTCTTTAGATGTTCATATGGGTTCTTCGTTACCTCCTGGATGAGTTATCGATGCTCTCTTGGTAAAATTTTGGTTGGCCAGCCACTCCTGGGTAGATTCACCACTGTTCCAAGTTTTCTCCATTTGTGGATAATGGCTCTCACTGTGGTTCGTTGGAGTCCCAGAGCCTTAGCAATGGCTTTGTAACCCTTTCCAGAGTGGTAGATTTCAATGACCTTGACATCGGTATTTGAATCTTATCAGAATCTGACAACATTTACTGCTTGTTGAGACCTTCTAGCTGCTTAACATCGCCAGACAGCTTTTATTTAAGTGATGTTTCGATTCTACAGGTCTGGCAGTCATCAGGCCTGGGTGTGGCTAGTGAAATTAAACCCAGTGGTCAGTTGAATGTGGTTAACTGGTTGATTTAGTAGCTAATGGGGCAATTACTTTTTCACATAGGGCCAGGTAGGGCTAAATGGCATTTTTCCTTCAATAAATGAACTCATCATTTAAAAACAGCGTTTTGTGCTGACTTAGGTTTGTCTAATATTAAAAGCAGTTTGATGATTTGCAAATAATAGAAGAAGAAATTGGGAAGGGTCAAATACTTTTTCACAGTGCTGTACAAGATTTTGTTCCAACAGTGACAGTAAGTGCAATTTTGCAATTCTTTTCAGTCCATCACTGTTTATCTGATGGCAGTTTGTCATTAAATGAAGTGACTTGAGTGTGAGTAGTTTTTTTTGGAGCTATTGAAAGGTTCTGGGAGTGAAGTGTTGGACACAGTCAGGGCCAAAAGTGCAGTCACACACACAAACACACACACACGCACACACACACACACACACACACACATGCACACACTCCATCTTCCTGACAGTCATTAGTCTTTACTCTCAGTGTGTGACATGAATTGTTTCTGAATGCACACTGACAAGGATTGTCCCCCCTAAGGTGATAATTAAAAAAAACCCCACCCTCTTCACTCCCAGGCCTCCCCCACCCTAAACAGTGACATTATGCTAATATGCTAATATGCTAATATGCTAAGTATCCCAGTGTCTTCCTCAGCTGGACTCTTTCTCCTCTCCATTGTGTTTCCTGCTCTGTGAACATTGTCCCTTCTCTCTCTCCACATCCTGGTGGGCAGGCCTGCTGTGTATGTGTGTGTGACGGACGGTTCTGGCCCGTCACCGCAAGCTTCTTAGACAGCCAGTCAAACGTCAATGAAGCACGACTCCCAGAGATTTTCTCAGAAAGAGAACCACTCTCTTTTTTCTACCGTTCAAAAGTTTAGAACCAATGTCAGCACTGTAAAACCTTTTTCATTATTAATTTATTTATTTGACAGGCATGCAAGACAGCATAAACTACAGTGAACAGAATAAAACAAAGTTATAGCTATTTGCATATATATATATATATATATATATATATATATATATATACATATATATATATATATATATATATATATATATACATTTAAATATATATTTCGGTATAATCACAAAAAACAAGGGGCCCTAAAACTGAGCCTTGTGGAACACCCATACTTCAACTTTGAGCGGGTGAATTCATACAGAACATTACAAAAATACATTCTGTTGTCTGGTTTATAATATTGTAATTCGCAAGTTATTATTGAACAAAATAACAGCAATGTTTAATGTATACATATATACATAAAGTATATATGCTCATGATAAGAAACAATAGTTTTATTCCACTCTAATAAATACTTTTAATAAAACAATGAAGAGCAAAAGTTAATGTTAGAAGAATAGAGTGAACAAAAGCAAACTTTTACATCAATTCAAACTTCAAAACATTGAATCAATTTCTGCCTCTTTTTTTTTACAGTGTACTGCATACCAGTCTTTTTATCCTTTTTTTTAATCTTGTAATTGCAATATCCATGAAGTCACAGTCCCAAACAACAACACTAACAAATAACATTCCCAGCTCCACTTTACCCAGGGTTCCCTGTGATTCCTATTGTCTCTTGATCCATTGTCATGCAGCTTTTTGAAGGGTGGATGGCTTTCTCTCTTTCTTAATGCCCGCCTTTGGTGGGAAGAAGCACCCTGACTGATGGCAGTGGGGTTTAAGAAAGCAGGGCTTCAGCACTGAAAGCCTGAGAAAGCACAAAAGACACAGAGAAATGAAGCAAAAAGCTCAGTCAATTCGCAGTGCCACTCAACATCATTTCCATCATTTGTGGGCACGTATTAGTGTCACTGATTTGACTAATCTATATTTAAATGTTTTATAGCTTCCAATAATATTAAATCTAATTAGTTATATATATATGTGTATTTATTTATCTATTTGACAGGTACAAATAGATAAACACTCACAAGAAGAGAAAACAGATATAATGGACATAGATCTTCTAGCCAATAATTTGTAGTTTTATTCACTGCTTAAAACTTTTAAAACAGAAAACAAGGCAAATTTAAAACAAAACTATATGTAAATTTGTAAGTATGTATCTGTATAACTAATTATTTTGGGTAAAATGCTCACATATCAGCAAAAAGCAAGGATCCCAGAATTGAGCCTTGTGGTACACCTACTTTTGCAACTTTGATAAAAAGACTACACAGTTTATTTTGATACATTGCTCTCAGAATTCCAGACATGGTGGAAAACAACAGGTGAATGGGTAAATCAAGAAGCCAACAATCCAGATAGCAAGCATATATCAGTCCACTGGCTTGATAAGGTCAGCACCCTGCTGACTGTACACCACTGCTGGTCCACCCTCGGACCACCCAGATCATTGTCCTGCATACAAGATCTAACTAGCTTTCTCCTCAAACAGATTTTAAATGAAGCTTTTATCTTGGAAAAGAAACTAAGGCAAATATCACAAACAATTGATAGAAAAATAATGACTAACAATAATTAATATGTTGCTGACACTTTGCTAGGTTGGTTACAGCTGTGGAAATCTCTGTATTTATGATACTGCTGTTAAATTTTTTTAGTAAATTACTTTACAAAGGATAATTAAAGGAATAAATAAAGAAAAAAAGTAAACTAGACTGTGAGCAGAAAATGAATGATAAAAGCATGGAATTTTGATGAAAATTTTGCTTAACCACCAGTGGGCCGCCTGGAAAATGGTGAGGAAAAAGACAGTGGGCTGCCAGCTTTGCCATCAGTGGGCCAACTGTGGCTCACTGTCTTCTTGCTTTCTGGAAAACAATCAAGTCACATTGCCACTCAACATTATTTCCATCATTTGTGGCTATTTAGTTGTCATCACTGGAGTCATCACTGAATCTTTTGGTACTTATGGTTTTCAATGCATGCCAATGACGATGATTTAAAAAAGTTAATATTTTCAGAATCTGGTCAAGTATCATGTACTCTACTACATTATGGTCAGATTGATAGTTTGTGCAGATTGGACTATATTGTAAATGTGGATTCAGTACCAAAAGAATTAAATTTACAGAATGCAGCCAGTGTGTAGTTACTGAGTAATAAGACCTATTATGTAATACACCTGGGATTTTCAAGGTGTAAAAGAAAATAACTTGTATAGCTGAATTATGAAAATTTGTGTGGGTAATCAAATTTTTCTTACATCCCATTGTTACGTAGATGAAATAAATCTAATGATTCACATGGTGGTAAATTTCTCTGTTAAGTTTTTCATTTTTAATGTTGATATTTAAAAAAAAATTTAATTTGCTAATTTATTTCATCTGATCAGTATTTTCAGTTGCAGATTACAATAGTTCATTAAACTTAAAAGAAAAAGAAAAATATTAAATACAGACACATACACGTACATTATAAGCTCAGCATGAAAAAGAAGTTACTTTATACTGCCGTATATCTTGTTGCACTTCATCCCGCTTCTCAGAAGCATGCTGTACTGCCTTTTTAGTAAGACTTAGCTTTTAAATTAGCACTTGTCTTGGACAATAGCTTGTCACTCAACACCATTGTCTCAACTCCAAATCCAGTTATTACAACCTCTTCTATTTCTGATTGACCACCCATCCTTTTGTGGCCAGTTGATAATGGTTTACATTGTACTACAATAGCATTAGCATAGTGTAGAGCTTTACATAAGCACAATAATTGTGCTGCATAAATTTCCAGTCGGTCAAGAGTTTCCTCCACAGAACCCCCTCACTGCCACTTCAAAATCGCTCCACTGGAGAATAATTACAGGATACACAGCAATTAGCAGCACTAGCCTTGCTTTTAACTGCTCCACATGAAATGTGCATGCTAATGAAATGCACCAATATCTGCAACACACATGAAAATTAAGCCTGTTGAAGTAAACCAAAAACAGACTGTTTGTAAATTTTTTGGTTGTGTATTTAACATATCATAAGATTATATGTAGAGTTGTGCTACTATCATATTTTATAACATCTACATTTCAAAATAGATTTCTTTAAATCAACGTTGAAGTTGAAATGTAATTAATGTATTGACAAATACAAAGATAATGGACATTTTGATACACATTATGCATTACATGTGTAAAATGAAAAAAGCTAAAAATTGGTTTACAGGCCCACATCATAGAAATATGTTTCCTTTTTTAATGTAGTATGTAAACACTGGAAACAATCTGGTAAAATCTGCCTTTTTAGTTCTCACTTTTCTTATGATCTTATGAAAACCGTTGTATCTACATATATACAGTTATACAGCCTACAGCAGTTTAGCCTCACACATTGAAATTATAAGTCATGTTTCAGCCTGGACTACTTTTTGAATGAGTGGTTCAGATGTCTTTACAGTGGTGGTGATGGGAACCAGGAGTCGCCATGACTACAACACAAATATAGCCATTTTATTTACTATCCAAAAACCACCAGTGAACCTACAAGTGTCTTCTGAGTCTTTCCTATAGAATGTTGATGATGGTAAAATAGTGTAAATCTGAAAATAATGTTTTCTTTGTTGACTGTTTCTCCTCACAACGCCCTGCATGTACCCCTCCACCATAAATATGTGTTACGCCAAAACCTTCACTATCATATCAAAACTATCATAAAACAAAAAGCATTTATAACCATTTCATGTAATAACTTTCTGTGAGGGAGCTTTTAGAAGTGGACATCTGGTTCCTATCACCACCACTTTGAACAATTAAGACTTGGTAAGTTTCTCTAGAACGTAGCATTTCATACCAAACTATTCTGAATGACTCTGTTTAGACCTGAACCATTTAATTATACAGAAATTGGTGGAATTTGACTTTGATTTCAACACAGTTTTCAACATAGTTTTGTTTCTTTTGCTAAAGACCTTTTAAATCCTCATACAATGTAATGTACATTGAGTCTTTCACATATAACTGTGTTCCATTGCTTTCCATTGCCTAGGTTATGCTATTAACTCTAACATCTGAACTATATATATGAAGTAAATGACATTTTATTGACAATGGGGCCTTAAAGTAGAGTCACGAACATTTGTTTCGTTCATAAGCGTCATATGTTAATTAATTGTTTGTTTATCCATTTAGTCAGGGATCTTAAAGAAAACAAAGGCCATTTTTCAAATCAGTGGAAGATTCTGATACTCTTGATTTGAAAATCTTCATAAATTTTTTTCCTTTTGTATGAATACACATATACATATATGTACACAAATCCTATACATGTGTAAATGCAGTTATTGCATTACTGTAATAATTTAAAGCACCTTTACTTCCGATATAAAATTACATTTGAAAGCAAGTTATTTTGTACTTTTGCACTCAAGCATTAAGCATTCTTAAATAGGCCTCTGTCTTATAAGCTCCATTATTTGGGTGACGGATGAATAACAAAATGAATGAATGATGCATCATAACAGTGTTATAAATAGAACAATGTCCATTACTTTATTTTAAGGCCCATTATGTCAATACAAAATCTTACAGTATAATGGCATAAGCTACTGACAACTCCTCAAGTATTACTTTATAAATGCATTCATCAATGTGTTATGATGTTCCTATTGGTAGCCTTCAAATAGAGTGTTACTGTGCTTCTGTACGGATCTGTAGCCAAGCATTATGCTAATTTGTGTTGGCCTCTGTGATTTTGACTCAGTAAAACATAGATATGTGTAGATCCTCAATGCAAACAACATATAATTAAGCAGTGTGGGCAGTTAGACTGAGCTTCAGAGCATTAAAATGTGTTTTCTTTTGGCATGGGGATGAACAATGATAAGTGAACACATTAGTGCTAATTCTCTGGCATTGCCCAAGGGGGATAATTTCATTAGGCTGGCTATAAAGAGGATAAATTAGCATGAGAGGGAGACACTCCCATGTGCTCCTAAATAGCATCCTCACTTCGCCTTCCCTGTAAAGCCTTTGCCTGTGGAAGTTTCGCCGACTGAAGGATGTGTTGGGGAAAATTGTCACTAATGACTCTTCAGAGTTTCTCCATACGGCAGATACGCATCTGCTTATTTATACATTCATTCATCAATGGTGGCAATTATGCAGGCCTCGCAATTTGTCTCTTGTAGGGTTTGGTAGAAATTACGGGTATGAATATAGAAAGTATTTCCCTGTATTTCGAGGGTAGAGAGAAAGTTCAGGAAAATGTAGGTCAATAAATTATATATGATGTCTTATTTAAGGAAAAAAAAAAAGTGGCCGAATGTTTCTAAACAGAGTTTCTTTCATGTTGGACCAGTTTAGCGTCAACGAGCTCAGTATAATTTCTGACCACTCGCCGTCTGAGCTCTTCAGCCTTTCTTTTCATGTTGATCGTCTAAGAGTCTTTTTGATCTGGCCTCTAATAAAGCATTCTCTCACTCAAATAGACCTTAGATGAAGAGATAAATGTGGAAATCTTTGCCTTTTTGACCTCACCTATATCGTCTCATGATACCTCCTTGTGGTATGCAACTTCTTGAGTTGTGGCTTTGGCTTCTCTCTTGCAGTTTTCTCTTTCTTAGCTTCTTTATTCTGCAGAGATATCACATATTGTATAAGACTTGTTCTATCACAAACAAATTAGCTTACTTTATTACACGTCCTTCTATAATCTGCTTAGTTCTTGGTCATTATTTTGCATATCAAGATGATACATTTTAAGCTAGCCTAGCTCCTTTTAACTCCTTCAAATTAATCTTTAATTTGATTTTTACAAACCTCAAATTTAATTTTTAAGTAGATTTTAAATGTAATCATTTTTTTTCTTTTTAAATCTATTGTTTTAATCATGTTTTAATCATGGTTTCAATGTCTATTCTCCTTTACTTTTACTTTCTTTCTCATTTGTAAAGCACTTTGATTGACAGCAGTGTATGAAAGGTGCTATGTGAATAAACTTGCCTTAAAATATCATGGTATGTCTAAAGGGTTCTAGCTAGTAGTCACCTTCCACAGGCCCCCTAGTGGTCATTGCCCTGGAATGACTTGGACAGTTTTAATCAACATAATCAGATGAAGTATTTTTTTCCTTGTAACTTTGTTCTCAGATGGACACTGTTGTCTCTCTGTGTGTGAAATGTGAAGTTGAGCTGCTAGCGAGCAATGAGGGGTGAAAGGGAGGAGAAGACCGTGCCGAGATAAAACAGACAACTGCAGTTTTCTTTAAATCAAACATTCCATCTGAAAGAACATTGACAAACACTTTTACATGTTTTTTTAAATGGAAGTTGACGGGTGGGGGGGGGTGGGGGGGGGTTTTTGACCTCCTTGGCGGTCCATATCCCTCAATCCCCCAATAATTCGCCATCCACCATTACACTAGTTCCAACTTCTTTGCCCCCCCACACTAATTTTACCAACACATTTTTACCCCTATTTCTTTTTTTCCCCCACCGTTGTGTCTCTTCCCCGCTTCCCCTCACGTCCCTTCTCCTTCACTTCATGCTTTCTTCT
Organism: Colossoma macropomum; assembly: GCF_904425465.1. Lineage (NCBI taxonomy): Eukaryota > Metazoa > Chordata > Actinopteri > Characiformes > Serrasalmidae > Colossoma > Colossoma macropomum. Next base: position 23,121,292 of record NW_023494799.1, read on the forward strand.
CCCTCCTCACTCTTCCCCCCACCCTTCCGTCTCCATTAGCTACTTCTCTCCTATCATTATTCCTTATCCCGAGTATCCTCCTTCTTTTCTCATGCCTCTCGATGTCACCTCCCCCTATCCCCCCCATTCCCCCTCTTTCCTTTCTTTCCCCTCCTATGCTTCTCTCTATCCTTTGCCTCCTATTTTCTTTTCCGCTTGTCTTCCCCCTCAATTTCCTGCTCCCATTCCATCTCCCTCCCCCTCCCACTTCTGTTTAACTCCCCCCACTTTCTTATTTTCTGCCTCTCCCCTTGTCTTTTTCCTCCCCTCGCACTCTTCTTCCCTCTCCCCTTCTTTCCTAAAAACATCCCAATCCCTTTTCTTTCATTCTCTTCTCCCTTCCTTTTCTCCCTTTGTCTTTCCCCCTTCTTTCTCTCCTATTCCTCTCCCACTCCCCCTCTGTTACTTTCTCCTCATCCCCACTTCCTTGTTCCGTTTCGCTGAACCTCTTTTCGTGGATTTATCTCCCTCTCACGCTTTCTCCTTGGTTATTCTAAGCTTTATTTTTTGTATGTGCCGCGAGCGATTCCCTCTCTGCTCTTTGCCTCCTTTTTATTCTAATTTCCCCCTCCCCGCCTTTTTTTTACTCCCCACTATTTCTAGCACCTAAGGTTTAAGGAAAAAGTGAAGCTAAATTCAGCTGTAAACATATTATCAACGCCCAAGTTGTAGACCATGCAGAAACAAACCATGTTTCAGACAGATTTATGCATGATTATTAAATTATAAACAGCAACAGCTATGTGCAAGATAATGACGTGATGTCAGCATTTTCAAAAAGCTGCATTTTGCATGTCCACAGGTAAACACTGCAATCCAATATGATTATATTTTGGAATTTTTACCACACAATTTGTTGGTTGAATGGAAAAAATTTCATAAGGTTTCCATAATTAAGTCACTAAGATTCAAACAGCATCAAATGTGTTCACAACACTGGTGATAGGAACCAGATGCCTGAAGTGTTTATTGCCTCTAGGTGCTCCCTTACACTTATTACATGCTTGAAATAATGTTTTATGATAATTTTGAAAAGGTTGTGGCCTAAAAGGTATTTTGTATGATCTCTTTTTGTTGGAGAGGTACATGGAGGTGTGTAAGGCAAAATAGTCCTCACATATTTTTTTACATATAAAATGGCATATAATGGCTATATTTGTGTTGTAGAAAAGAAAACACTTTGAATGTCTTTGTTTACATCTCAACCATTGAATTATGTAGAAATATTATAATATAATATTTTGTAGAAATATTATAATATAATATAAAATATAATAAAAAACCATTCCATTTAATACCTAGTACTCCTAGAAAAGTAGTGTAAGAGAAAGCACTAACACAAAACAGTCCATAGTACATAATGACCTTGTTAGAAATACAATTAGTTTACACTAAAAACAGCAACAACAAAAAAAGTCAAAGTGGTTGATTGAACAGGCAAGCAAGCATATAAGTGAAGTACATTTGCGAGGAAGCTCTCTGGAAAGCTGCTCAATGCTTTAATGTCATTTTGCAACTGGACAATCCGTTTAGGCCAAATGAAATATTTATTTTCCAATAGCAACTGGCGTATTTAGACTGAAGCAATAGTTTCCCCAGGCAGACATTTCCTCTAGAGCTAGAAAACATCTGTGTCGGCATCGCTGGAAACAATGCGAATGGGAAACGGATATGGCGGCTACATGAACAGGCCGCTCTAACTCAGATGTATATATATAAGCAGACTGCATCTGTTCATCTAGGATTGCTTGCTGGATTGGACCCAGGTCATGGATTATGTCTGACTATACTTCACTGTGTTCCACATTTTGCCAGTTTGCAGGATCTAGATTGCTAGTGATTACAAAAGATCAGATGTGGCACTCTGCAGAAAACAAAATTTGCATCTGATTCTGATGTATAGCTTAAAGAAAATGACTTTAAGCTATCAATGAAATTCAATGCAAGTCTAAGGGGGGCACTGACTGCTGGGGCGTATGCGGTGCTGGAGCTGTGGCTTCAGTAGCACACCCTCTTTTGGCCATCTAGATCAGTATATCTATGGGAAGAACCGCTGAGAGGAACCAAGACTTCGAAGAAAAAAATCCCTAAGAGCATGAAGAAGAACCCCTGAGAGGAACCAGGGCTTAAAAGGACAACATCCATAAAAGCATGTGGAAGAAACCCTGAGAGGAAACAAGACTCAAAAGGAGAACATCCATAAGAGCATGACGAAGAATCACTGAGAAAAACTCTCTTACAGCATAAGAAAGAACCCCTGAGAGGAACCAAGACTCAAAAAGGGATCATTTCCTCCTCTAGGCTGCAGTAAAAAGTACAGAGAGGATTCAAATTGGATGCATCTTACAATTAAAATGAACTGAAATTCAAAGCAGATTTCTCAGGCTCCACTTTCAGGCCTGTTTTATGGATCAGCAGGCACCAATTACAGGAAAAACCAGTAACACTTTCTATGAATGTCACCTTTGTAAGCATCTATAAACACATTCATAACATGTTATAATGCATTCATAAGGCATTATAAACATGGCTATAAATATTTATAAATATGCATTACACGTTATAGCCATGCTTATTATGCATTATGAATTGTTAACATAATACATTATAAGTACTGATCATAACAAATTATAAGAGCTCATAAGTTGTATTTGTCCGCTCTAAGTAAAGTGAAGCATACTGTACTAAATCCTCCTCCAGTGTTAAGAGTGAGGCTTCAAGTTGAAGTATTTACTGTAGGATTTACTGAAACACTAAAACATACACAGTAAAGCACATTACAGGTTTCAAATGTCAGAGTTTTCAAATGTCAGTGCCATCAGTGCTTTACCCAATGTGGGAAAGTCAATGTACACCACCGTTACCTTGGTATTTGTCTTTACTTTGCACTCTTCAAGCTGGGACTGACTTCTTTGGCACTGACAGTATAACATGTTATCAACACTACTTATAATGCATTAACAATTCATAATGTATAATAAACATGGCTATAAAGTGTGATCCAGTGTAATTCATTCTTATAAATGTTTATGATCATGTTTATAATGCGGTATGAAGGCATTATAACATGTTACAAATGTGTTTATAGATGCTTACAAACGTGACATTCATAGAAAGTGTTACGGAAAAACCTCCAAGGAGAGAAGAAAGTGCTAAAAACAACAGTTACAATAAAAATTAAAGGTACACAATTTCCCTTTTACACCAAATGCAGTCTATCAGTTGAAACATGTTTGACAGGGGTTGGCAATCCAAGTGCCATTTTGTCCTTTCAACAAAAATCAAACCACCTTGAGAGCCACAACATTTTATGTCCATTTTTACTGTAAATATGTCTCAGCATGTGCTAATGTTCTAGTATAGGCTAAATATATAATATAAACAAAAATATAGACATACTTTGTTCTGCTTTAATATTTAGCTCAGCTGTAGCCACTTTTCTCACATCTCTGGCAGGAAACTTTTCCTCAAAAGTAGAATAGTTTCTTGAAAAATTGACTTTTTACGAGGCTAAGTGAGCTTCTTGTACGCCAGCTTTAATTTTCCATTTCACCTTAAGTGGTGCCTGAGGCACCAGAATGTAGCTGCGGCACCATTTAAAATGGAATGGAAAAATTCAAAGAAGAAGCTGGTAAATGAGAAGCTGACTTCAGCTTTATGACTTTTTAGTGTTTGGGAGTTTCTCAATGCAGATCAAATGTGTCAGGAAACCAGCTGCAGTGATTATAAATGCAAAATATCAATTTGTCTCTAAATTATCAACGTTCAGCTTAAATCTTTTTCTCTTTGCCTTTTTCTTAACTACTAGCTGGACGGGATGTTGTCTGTATGACCAGCAGTCTGCACGCCAACCTACAGGGTTAAAGACCCTTTATTGTTAAAACTGTGTTGAACGATCAGCAGAGCTTTATTTTACTGATTATTTTATTTTTACCTAAAAATTTAATTCTGTTGTGAAGCCACAACAGTTCAGTAAAAGAGCCACACTGTGGCTCCGGAGCCACATGTTACCGACCCCTGATGGTTGATGTCAGACTATTGGAAACTAATGTAAAGTAATGGGAGCTAATGAATTAGCATTGTGCAAACTCTCCAAAAAAACTGCCTGCACAATTGTTAAGAAGCATTGGTTCCAAGTCAACAGCAGAACAGTTTAGGGGATCAGTTGGCTATGTTAAGATTTTAAATCATGGTTTTAAAATCCAGTGTTTTTTTTTTCCGACCTTTTTAAGCATGTTTTAATAAATTGGTAACACATTGTGACTTCAAATTATTGCATTCATAGGATCTGATGAATATAAAGTGTTTTAAGGTAACTTTTTAAAGACATAAATGGCAATAACCAGCTAGTTACACAACAAGCTAATTACTGACTATAGGCACAGCCATGTCTGGATGTCTGATGAATATCATGACTAAGATGACATACTGAGATTATGTGATAAGAGCATTAAGTTATCCTAAGCTAATAATATCCACTGAGGCAGCATCACTCAATGTGCAGCCAAACTTTAGTTAGTGGCTCTTGTGACTGTGAACCATTACTGGATAATAATTTCCTAGTGAGTCTGTGTTGGCAGTAGCACAACCAAACATTCAGAACAGTACTTTATTGTTCCTAAAGGAGAGAAAGAGCAACTATATACAACACAACTTCAATATTTGTTTAATATGTCAATGTGAAATAAAATTAGGCCTATCATTGCTTTGCACTTGGTTAACTTAGTTAAGCTTTGACTAGACCACTGTATACTGCGTATCATTGCTGATGCTTACCACAGAGCAAAAAAGATCAACAGCAGTTGGAGATAACAGTAATTTGACACCATTTAGGCAGGTATGTAATGATTTAGTCATGCAGTTTGTACGATGCAAACCAGTGGCTATAAGCTATTGCTTATTAGCTACATCAGCCTTCAGTGCAAAACTAAAGAAGCAAACTTTAGACACCGAACATGTCCTGGTGGATTGGCTATATTCGGGCTAAGTTGCACAGACTAGTTGAATAATAAATCCACTAGCTGGCACTGTGGGCAGCAGTTGGTTTGTTGATAGCAGTGCCTGAAATACAGTGATGGTAAAACGTGTAATAAACAAACAGGAGGAGATAAAAATCAGCTTTTCTGCTAAACACAAAACCTAAAGTACTTTATTTGTATGCACAAAATGAAACCAATTCAACTGAAAGCTGTGTTATGCCATGCTGAAATACAGGCTTTCAGCCAGACGGTCATTCAGTCACAGAGCATTTAGCGCATGTTGTGCAATGAAAACAAACTTGGAGAAGTGGTTGGCAACCATGTGAGAATATCTCATTTACTTGCTACCTATGATTTCAAACACAGTTCATGAATAAAGACTTGGGCAAAACTCACTTTGAAAGGCTTACTGGTGAGTAGAGATGCAACTGCTTACTATTAGGGGTTGCACAGGCTAGTTGACTAGCTGACTTGTTGACTTTACTGCTTGACAAAGATGCATTAAACTTGCTGTCGACTAGTCGCTGATGCCTAGTCGACACCAAGCTTAGCATGAACACCTTAGAGAAGACAACAGGTGAGGAGCCTGGTAATTTTGGGGTCTGTATCTTTGGTTTCCTGAAGGCTAGCAATGTGATCCAGGGTTCATTGGAAAGGGTACATCACGATCTACAATGTTAGAAATAAAGGTTCTGTGCAGGCACATTTTTCATTCATCAAGGTACAAGTAACTGTTCCCTCAAAGGTACAACAGTGGTTTTAAGGTCCAATTGTTTACCTTAAATAAGTTTTTTCCAGGTCAAAATTATGTTTTTGTACCTTTTGTTTCAGTGTTTTAAAACAGAACAATAAAATAAAAAGGCTGGAGACGAGACGGGGTGTGTGGATTCAATACAACTTTGAAAATATAATTTCAATGGATTACGGTACAATTATGTTCCCTGACTAAAGGAACTGAGAAGTACCTTTGAGGGTACCACCCCAGTGACAAGAGGAGTACTGCCCCAGTGACAGTGTAGTAGCTTTTTTTCTGAGAGTGTACTGACCAGTGGAAGCTGGCTTTGTCAGGGATTTCTAACGTCGCTTGTTGCAAAGCATTTCCTTCTAAGCAATTAGTGGACTAGACTTTCATCACATAACTGTCGAATTAAAACTGGTCATGCAACTCTTGCTTGCTACTACCATTTAGTTTGACAAACAATTCTTTGTTTCCCATCAAACCAGTTAGTTTCCCAGTGCCTGAACCAGAGCCAGTTTAAGGTAGGATTCTGAGAGATGTGGTGATTTTAGCGTGCGGTTTACATCAGACAGTCCTTGCACTTCTGAGTAAGACTGAAACTCACTGAAACACAAAACAAAAACTGTTCTGCAGATCTCATGCCTCAAACCACAGCATTTGCCACCTCAGACCCTGTTAGCAAACTGCTTACAAAATACTTTTCATTATTTCCAGAACACTGGTGATGTGGCAATGAAGACTAGTAATAGTTGCATAGAGTAGTCGTGCAAACCCTAGTTTGAGCTAATGAAGAGAAGATTTGGTAAATTGGATATTTGGTCAGATTATTGCTGAATATTAAAAGTTTGACCAAGCAACAAAAGATTGGTATGACCATTCAATGAGTTAACCTGTTTTGCGAGCAATCTCTGCTCAAATGTCATCAGCCTGCTGAGGAACTCCAGCTCCTCATTGGCAATGTTTTCTCTCCATGGCTATGTGCCTTATTTTCCTTGTGTCATCTCCCATTTGGGCTCCCTGTCTGCTGTACCTGCTGCTCACTCTCTCCTCCCCTGTGCATAAACTCTCCGTGACAGCTCTCCCTGTCAGGCTCAGCCCCAACAGATGTTCCAGAGTGCTCGGGTTGCGTCCTCCGCTCTGCAGACATGGGGCGTGGATTTGATTAGAGACAGAAGTAACGAGGTTCTGGAGCAAGCTATTAATCAGGGCTGCGAGGGCTTCTTACCCCACCTGACCCAGGAGAGAAAAAAAAAACTCTCGGAGCAGCGGAGCATACAGTCGTATGCAAAAGTTTTGGCACCCCTGGTCAAATGACATGTTTTGTGAAAATAAGTTAACACACCCTCTTTAGAGAACACACTTATGCACATGTTTACTTGCTGCAACAAAATCAAACATAAATTGTGGCCTGTGTAAAAGTTATGGCACATTTTATATTTTATGTAGTAGTTTTTCCAACATGTTAAGCTTAACAAACAAATAGTTTACAAAGATTTGACAGATTTGGGAGGACTTTGCCCTCTCCACCAGTTTTGCAAGTGTTCTTAGCGTTTGTAAAGCTAGCAGAATAGAGGCTAACATCAGATTACAGCAAATCATTTCCTCACAGTGTTTTGATCTTCATATTACAGTAAGGCAGTAAGAAACAGACGGATGGCTCACTATGAATGATGAATGTATTGGGCCTGATTTAGCAAATGTTCATTAATTGATTCTTGCAGTATGTGGTATTATGCAATTGTGGTAAATCATTCATGTAACATATGACCACAATGTGTTCAGAGACAAACAAGAGACTTGTTTGAACACAAGAAAACTGAAATAGAAAAATTCATGCATTCTATTCTTCATATCATTCACAAGAATATGTAGTGAATGAAGCTGAAGGTTTGAAAATCATGCAACATGACAAATTTGCAAATCAGCCTAGAGTAGCTATATTGTACAGCTTGTAAGTGTAGCATAATGTTTGTTCATGTCAATTTTTTCACCTTATAGACTTCTGTCTGCCCCTAATTTAAGTAGTCACTGACTACTTAATAGTAGTTGCTGATTAATTCATATTTGTTACTTAAGAATCCAGCAAGAATAATTTAGTAGATACTGCATAATTAATTGTAGTTACTAAATAATGCATTGTAAGTACTGAATTATTCAAAACAGATACTGAATAATTCATAGTAATTACTGAATAATTCATACTAGATCTTGAATAATGTATAGTAGATACTGACTAATTCATAGTACATACTGAATTATTCATAGTAGATACTGTATATTTCCTAGTAGGTACTGAATAATTAATAGCAGATACTGAATAATTTGTAGTAGTTGCTGAATAATTCATAGTAGAAATGGAATATTTCCTAGTAGATACTAAATAAGTTATAGTAGATACTGAAAATTTCATTACAAATAATGAATAATTCATAGTAGTTACTGAATAATTCATTGTACACATTGAAAAAAATCATAAAAGTTACTGAATATTTCATTGTACAAACTGAAGAATATTTCATTGTACAAACTTAAGAATTCATAGCAGGTACTGAATAATTCGCAATATGTAATAACAATTTCATTATACATACTAAATAATTCATAGAAGATACTGAATAATTCATTGTTGATACTGAATAATTCATCATAGATGCTGAATAAATTCTAACACATACTTATTAATAGTTAGCAATATTAATTCCTAGTAGCTACTTAGTAATAAGTCTGAAGGTTAATAAGATTAGAATGAAAAGGCTCAATCAAACATGAATCTTTTCTCTGTGTGATCCCTCTATTTAAACTTCCTAGTAAACTTGCTCCACCTGTATCCTCTGTGCACTCTCCGGTGTGGCCCAGAAGAGGATGGGTTCCCTGGTGAAGTCTCCATTCCTCTCAGTTTTCCTTCATGTTCTAAACATCACTGAAGCAAAGCCAAACTTAAGGAAATATCTGATTAGCTGATTGTTTTTATAAAAGTACTGAAAATGGGCCATAGGCAAATACACAAATGTTTTTAAATTTGATGTACATGAACAAATTTGGTCCATACCCATATATGAAAATATTACATATTGCATAAATTCTGTTATTATAGAAAAGTGACTGTAACAACTAAATATATCCACTCATTTCGCAGCTGCACTGCTGAGCTACAGACACATCTAAAAATGAACTCTCTTCACACTCAACTGAACTGAATGTTGTAAATACATTTTACCAAACAAATGAAAGACAGTCTTAGAAGAATTAACAAAACAACAAAAAAAAAGGTAAAGAGCATTGGCTCCTAATGCCGGCAGCCCTGGTTCTCAGGAGTAGCTATGGTTTTTCATTTACTGATACAGATTCCGCTGTGAACAAAAGCTTCTTATTAAGTTGCCAATTAAGATGCAGTGGCCTGGGCGGCAGCCGGCTCGTCACGGCGTGTCGCCTGGCTGAGTGTAAGCAGCGGTGGAGTTATCACCAGTCTGCAGCCTTCAACACTGCTGACGTCACAGCAGAACCAGAGCAGAGAAGAGAGAGGGAAGAAGCACAACGGATCTATCAACTGATTCTCTGAGGAGCTGTAGACTGTATTCAGCCTTGTGGCAATAAATAAATATATATATTTACATATATGTTAAGTACAAATTATTATTCAGCTTAAAGAAAAACAGAAAACATATATGCAACATAAAAAGGCCTCAACAGCTAAATATGCCAATTTAAGTGTTGAGTGTGTCACTCTTTCCCTTTATTCTCAATTCTCACTTTTGGTTTCTCAAAGAAATCTGCAGACACACCTCTAAAATTTTACACTCTTAAAAATGATGGTTCTTCAAAAGTTCTTTAGTAAAGAAAATGATTCTGTAAAGAACCATGAACACTCAACGAACCCTCTGAGTTACAGACATTTAGAATGACGTTTAGAAAATATCTTAAGATGAGTTGATTTCACAATAAATATGATGCATATCGTATTTCACTGTGAAAACACAGTGTTAAATATGGTAAAATATAATAATAAACAGTATACACACCAAGTCTGGGAGCAAATAAATGCCACAAAATGTGAAATGTTCAATCACAATCATGCAATTGCTGATTGTAAGATAATATAACCTATTTCTATATACCTTTACTTATTTTAAGTTATCTTATGAAAGAGTCTTATTCCACTGGTGGATCATTTTACTTGTTTTAAGCATTATTTCAAACTTAAAGTACTTCAAGCATAATAAAGTTAAATAATCTTATAATATTCTAAGAACTGCCTTATAATGAGAAATAGTAGCAATATTGCGTAGATTCAAGATGTTTTCACTCAATAAGACATAATGTTTTTCAGTGTACAGAGTAATTTACAATAAAATGATGAATAAAGTTTTTTACTGTGAAAACGTATTATTAAATATTGTGAAATCCTGTCATTATTAACAGTGTACTCATTAATGTAAAGCAGTTACAGTGCTTTATTATTTGCATGTGACTAAGTAAATGGTTAATAATTAAAACGGTAATGCACAAGTTCAATTGAAGTAATTATTAACATTCATTAACAAACAGATAATGATTAAGTTCATAGTGGCCTGTTATTATAAAGCAGAGGTGGTAACAAGTCACTAAGTTGCAAGTAACAAATAAGTCTCAAGTCATGACACTCAAGTCCAGAGTCAAGTCCCAAGTCAAGATAGTCGAGTCTCAATTCAAGTTTCGAGTCTGTACAGGCATGTCTCAAGTCGAGTCCCAGTTAGCAGTGTTTTTACTCTTCCAACTAAAATACAAAATCATGGTGCACAGATAATCATGACAGACATGCTGGTATACACAAAGAGTAGTACAACTACATATGAAAAGAATTTTAAAAATACTACTGAACTTATTAAAAAAAAAACTGTACAAATTCTCTATACAAGAATGTACAAAGCTGAAGTTGACTTTTTTCCCACAGCAGCTTCGTATTACAATTTTCTGTTTCACCTTAAATGGTGCAGCAGTTACGTCCCAGTGTCTAACTGTTGAACCCTATAAGGTGGAACGGCAAATTCCAATACGAAGCTGCTGAATACAAAGTCAATCGCAGCCCCGTGGCGAATGTTGTGCTTGTTTTACCCACAGAAGCTGTTAAAATTGTCCAATAAAGTGAGAGCTGTGTTTCTTTTGTTTTGCTGCCGGGAGGAAAATGGTCAGTTCACCTGGTAAGTTTCTCCAGTAAGACGCTTTGCTTATTACCAGCTTGTGGAGGCGAACTTGAGCTCTAACACTTCTCCTGTCTTCTGAAATAAAATAAGTGACAGCCATCTGACGATGTTGCTGTTTATTAAATTTACAGCAGGAAATGAATCCATTCACATGGGAAATAATCGGGTCCTGTCTGCAGTCAGACTCTCCACGTTTCTTCCACTTTTTGTCTCGAGTCTTTCCAAGTTGTGACGCTCAAGTCCAAGTCAGAGTCCGAGTCACTGGTGTTGAAATCAAAGTTGAGTCATAAGTCTTTCTCGATTTTCGAGTCAAGTCTAAAGTCATCAAATTTGTGACCCGAGTCCGACTCGAGTCCAAGTCGTATGACTTGAGTCCACACCTCTGTTACAAAGTGTTAACATTATCACTCATATTACTACTGTTAGCTGGTTAATGTACTACTAGCAGTAATCGCTCACTTTAATTCTTGAATACACGGAGGTCGAAAATGACGTGATTTCGAGGTCTGACCGCCCACTTCCGAGTTAAGTGGCACGCAGCATAAACAGACAGGAATACAGTGTGTAGTCTGATGATAGTCATGGAAATTTCATAGCTTTGTTTATCTAATATAAGTAAGCTTTAAAGCATGTGTGCATGTCTGTATGATTACTTGGTGTTCACCAGTGGACAATACAGGCCCAAGACAGCTCACTGTTCTGCTTACGTTCTCCTAAGCTGGTTATTCATTCTGTCAGCTGATAGTCAAACCCTCGCTTAACTGAGCCTGCATAAGACAATAGTTACAGCTAGAGGAGCCAGATTTGGATTAAAGCGAAGATGCTTCAATGGATCCCCAATCTGTTTAGTACTAAGTCTTTCCACTCAAAGCTTCGTCAGTATGCTTCAGGATAAGCTTCTGATTCTTCTTCTTCTTCTTTTTCTTCTTTTTAAATACTTGCATCTGAAGAAACAATCCAAGTAAAATGAGGTTGAATTGAAAAAAGGGAAGAAATATGTAGTAAGGGAACGTGTACTTATTTTATTGACCTTCTGAACCATTTCATTACCTCAATCCTTAAACATTTTCTTAATCCAGATGAGCTAAACCTGCTAAAGCAGCATTATTGAGTGGCTTTTCTCTTTGGCCTGTCTCAGGTTTGACCTTGGATGTCTGTGATGATTAAGCAGTGTGTTTTTGTTTTTGAGCTGGAGACTGCCTCCTTCCAAACAGGAGCAATGGTGCTGCCGAAACAGGAAACTGGAGATTTCGACCTCTTTTGATGTTTGCTTTGGGTCGAGGAACCTCAGTGATATAAATTACAGAGATAACACTGCCTTTACAAATAATGCAGAGTGCCCCTTGTCTCCCTTTTATGGATTGGTGTAAGTTTTTGGATGTATTGATCCAGTACGAGTGTTTATAGCTTCCAAACGACTTTAGAATTGATTCTTGGTAACAGTTTGAAGGCCACCTACATGAGGACTTCATAGCACATGTATAAGCACTGAATGATGTTTTTGTAACTGCTTATGAGAAGTGGGATGTAACTAGTTGCATTTACTCAATCACATACACATAAATGTAGTATTTATAAAGTATATTGCTGCTGTTGGAACAAAACCTCCATTTTTGTCATTTTTCAGTTTTTCTCATAATTTGAAAATGCCTGTTGGCCTTTACATTGTGTGTAAATTTCATCAAGAATGGACCCAAAGAAATGACCCAAAATTACTTGAGAAAAGTCTGGTTTCACTGACTTTCATTAAAAGTGCAGTAAGTATTTCTTCTCCTGTAAAGTTACCGTTTTGTGGATACAAGGTTTTCTTCCGACACCAGAGATATAGTATTTTCAAATCCTATACAAATCCTTCAAATAATACTTTGACTTCTCAAGTATACTCAAAAAATAAAATCAATTAACCATCACATTTCCATCTTGAGTCAGTATACAAGGACTTTTATACATCATCATAAAATTCAACTGCTGATAGAACAGAATTGAAAAAATTCTGTGTATATACAAATAAATTTAGCTTGTAAGTCCAACAAACTTTGTTGGTTCATTTTTTTTAATGGAATATTACCAAGGAAAGGAATCTTACATTTTACTCAGTTACATTTTAGCTGTTCATGTTTAGTTACTAATTTTGTTTTTTTTCTTTATGTTTTGTTAAAAAAATAAAAAAAAAAATGTTTTTTTATTTTAATTTTATAATAAACTACAGTTTTGATTTGATGAAATCTTTTGAAGGTTTTCATTAGTAATCCAGATGTGAAACATTCCACAGCAGCTCACTTAGACATCTGGCAGGTCACATCATGGATTTCCATGAGAAATTAAACTAAAGAAGTCCATTTAATTCAGTATTTCCCTCCAAAAACTTTAAGTGCATATTTTAAGATCCTCAACTGCATCTTAATTTTTGAGTTTATATCTGTACTGCATGGTGTTGCCATATGGCAACACATACTTTCTTTTAACTTTTCTACCCAGCACAACATAAAAATCTAGCTTTCTTTCTTTTCCCAAAAGAAAAGTAGGGTTTATGTGTGAAATGCTCTACTTCTGTCTAATCATGTCTTCTTGTTGCAGTCTGTATTTGCTTATTCACATCTAAATCACATGGTGAAGCCTGGCTTCTGAAGCACTCTCAGAGTTTGTGTATATTTCAATGTTTATACACAACAGTGTCAAGAAAAAACTGAAACAATCTGTGAGAAGTTAAAATTCAATTTTCATAAAAGAAACTAGTTTATATGCTTTCAGTTTTACATAAAAAACGCTACAAAATGTAATTGTTGCCATATGGCAACAACATGCAATGTGCAGGGCATGCAATGGGAATAGATGAGGGCATAGACTTCTGTTTCTATAAGCTTTTTATACATTCTAAGTAGATTTTTTTATTTCATTATAATGATTTTCAAACTTCATTCTGTATTCTTAAATAAATATGCATACAGTCATATTCAAAGGTTTGGTTAAATTGTATGGTTTTCTTAAATAAGTAAACACATTCTCCAGAAAAAACACACTTCTGCATATTTTAATACACAATTTATACAAATGCACTAAAATTTGCAGAAACAATTGCATATTTACAATTTATGTGTTTATTTAGTTTCATTTAGAAAATCAACAAAACATGTAATTTGTTAAACTTGTTTAAACGTGTTTAAACTTTCACATAGAAATGTTATGCATATGTTATAGGCCATTTCAACATGTTTTTTCATGTATATTTTATAATTCATAAATTAATAAAGGGTTAAGCCCCTATAGAATGACAGCGGGTTTGTTTCAGTCTCATGAACACTGTGATGTTGATTGTGTGCTATTAATTTTGTACAGGACATTTGTGATTTCAGTAGCAGTTCTAACAAGGCTGTAGAGGAGGAGGAGTCCCAGATTTACTCACACAGCTCAACAACACATTTATCAGCCATCGCTCACAGAAATCTCAGAGAAAGACTCTAAACCTCCCTGTATCAGCCAATGTTTCAGCAGTTGAGTTATAGTTACTGAATAACACAAACAGTGACAGGATAATGGCTGAAGCAGATCAAGGACGAGGAGGGAATTTCCATATGTCTTAGTAACTTACCATCACAATAAATGTGGTCTGGTTTTTACTTCAGGTCACTGATTCGCATGAACATGCATGCAGTATGTAAGCATTTATTTATTTATGTTTAATTAAATGACATTTTGCAAAAACGAGGAAATAATCAGTTAATATTCACAATAAGAAATGATGGAACTCAAATCTTTGCCATGCCAAAGTAACATGCCCCTTTATATAGATTGTCCTTTACTAAGTTAGCCTAGTTATCTATAGTAGCCTTAATCAACAGCTGATGGTACTAAATGAAAGTAAGACGCCATTAGGCCAGCCACAATGGAGAAGCTTTTCTTTGCACAGTAACTCTACGAGGTATATATGTATACAGGGATTATGTTATGACCTACTTAACATAATTTATAGGATGTTTTCTATTGAAAGGTGTCCCAAACCCTAACCCCTGAATTTACACCTATGAAAATAATACCTGCATTTATTGGCTGTTGTTCAATGTTACTTTTTTTAAAGATATTTTTCATTTCTTTCAAAGTGAAGTTGAAAGATTTAGATTTTTCATGAGTTTAATTTACAAATGAAAAAAAAATCTTATTCAACAAATGCTGTCCCACATTTTCATGTCACTACTGAAACATACAGAGTTTCAGTCTGTAGGTGGAGCCTTATTTTAGCCACACCCCTGCATTTTAGAGCAGGAAGTGAGATTGCATCCCTGTCCCTCATGGCCACATGGTGAGCAGTAAATGTGTCCCAAAGTCTGAAAATCAGAGTGAAATATTAAGAATTGTTACACTCATTTTCTGCAGTTAAGAAACTCTTTTGTGTTTTAATAAAAAATTGATGATTTTATATGTGTACAGCTGTTCAACGCTGTGTTTGCTAATCATGTACTGGCTAGTGTTTTTGAGCTCTACTCAAAATGAAGTAAAATTGTCACTATCGAAACAGTCACTCCTGAAACATTTTGTAAAGTTTCAATAGTGTGATGATTTTTGTTAGTGACAAAATAGAGATGTTCAATCATGTGTTTTAATAAAATAAACATAATTCAGGGAAAGGGTCACTCAAAGCAAAAGGAATTTAGTCTAAAATCCAAAATGTGTTTTCGACTCTGACTTTGAACTAATTCGGTAGAATGCTCCATACATACCAGGTCAATAGCTATAGGGGGCTGAGGGGGCCTACATTTAACAAATAAAAGAGACTGATAAAGTTCTCCATCACAAATTGTCGGTGGATGCTGTCAAGATGGCAACATTTACATGACTGCTTGCCACATTTACTGAGGCATAAAAGACTCGGAAAGACTCTTTTAAGTGAAATGTGGTAAAGATGCTTCCTTTGATACTTTCAAATAACAACAATGGTTATAACCATTGATTATGATTATAGTAACAGTGTAGATTCTTTAGCGACTAAGAATTAGGCTAGTTGGTGGTCATCACTTCAGCTATGTCTCTGGGCTTTAATGTTTGTTAGCTGGCCTCTCAAACATGAAACCATGCACCACCCACACAAAAAAAAGTGTTACTTTGGCTGATGTATTGCCTGATGTATAGACCGATGTTACCTTAAATGGGTCAAGCAAATTCAATGCATTACTTTTACACAAAGTATTTCTTGTATATTTGGCAGTTTTCAGTTGTGTAAGTGAGGTGCAGTTTCTCCCTGAATGTCCACACGTGTTTTCTATGATGGCCATTCTCTCTCAGTGTGAAAGGAAATAAAACACTGATCCTCACACTCCAAACTGCCTCAGTCCGGCTCGCTCTCATCAGTTCTCTCTCGCTCTCCCTCATTTAGTTCTTCTCGTTCGTTACCCTTCCCTTTGACTAACTGTCTGAGGGGTTCATTTAAGCTTCATGGCTCTTTGTGAATAGCACATTTTTACCGCCTAATTTCCCAGCCACAGCATTTTTAATGAACTACATTATGATCGTATTTAATTTAACTACTACAGCACTCTGGTGCTCAGCCCCAAATTCAATTAAAGCCAGAGTGTTTGTAGGCCAATTAGATAAATCAAACCTCGGGCCGACATGGCCACAAGCTGAAACATTACAAAAGGCCTTTGGTTACCTTTACTTTTTGAGAATACAGGGGGAAAACTGCCTTTATTTGCTGGTTATTTATAATTATAGTCACATTATAAGTTAAGAGAACACTTTTTTTCCACAGTTTATTTTGAAAAGTACTTTTCTTTTTAAGTTCGATGTGTCAGTACTTTACAACTTAAAGAACAAAATTATGTGCTTTTGGTAAACATAGACTTACCAAAAAGTTAATATTTAAATATATATCAATAAATACATCTGTTATTTTTTATAGTTGTGTGTGTGTGTGTCTGTATATATATGTTCATTCCAAATATTTTAAAGATAAATTCCATATATTCAGAGTTTTCAGTCATTATAATTTCCTAATTATTTTTGCCATTATATATATATATATATATATATATATATATATAATTATAATATAATATATATATATATATATATATATATATATATATATATATATATATATATATAATTATAATATAATATATATATATATATATATATATATATATGTGTGTGTGTGTGTGTGTGTGTGTGTGTGTGTATTTTGCTGTTGTCAGATCAAAACCTTGTATCTCCAAAATTGTAAATTTACAGGAGAAAACATACTCTACTTTTAATTTACACACAATATATAGGACCATGGGTATTTTCAAATTATGTCAAAAACTTAAAAACGACAAAAATGGAGATACAAGGTTTTGTTCTGACAGCAGTGATATATACATATGAATTATAATGACTGAAAACTCTGAATATAATAAGTTTTTATAAATGGGACAAATTATTATCACATATAAACACTTACATAAATGGGGCATAACCCAAGGTCCTGACATTGTACAAAAAACAAGTATGTGTATGTGTGTGTGTGTGTGTGTTTCCCTTGGTACCTGGTCTGTGTTGTTTTAAACCAGTGATGAAGCTTGTGTTAGTGGGCTGTTAGTGGATAGGCTGCTCCAAATGAGCTTCACGCTGTTGATAATGCGTTTGTCGCTTATTCTGGTTCCCTGTGGTGAAGATGAGGAGTTAAAGCTAGAGTGTTTTTGGAACCTTTCATTAAAGTGCCTTGAACGCTTCATGTGAGTTTGATGATGGGACCCTTCTGCCTGTAATTAAAGCACTTCATACCCTCTTATATGGACCTCATTTTTGCCTTTTTTTTTACTGAAATCCACTGCTAGAGTAAACAGTAATTCTTTAAGATGGCATTTGTGGACATTATATTTAAACACTTAAGGACACTTAATATGCACGTGTGCCCAACACCCACACTTTGTTATTTTCTCTAGTGATGCATTATATATGCTTATATGCTTAAAGGCCTAAAACTTGAGTTTAATATGTTATTTGTTGCATTATATTCACACAATAATTGGGAATCTCTACAGTGCTCTACCAATCCTTACTGCTAGCCGATGACAGGCTAATAGTGTTATTCAACCATTCGTCATTTTTTTTCCTTGTTAAGGGATAATTCAGCCAGCTAGTGGACAAACCAAAATAAGCAGTCTGCCCTCACATATCCACCTCAGAACACTTGTAATCTTACCAAATGTTTTTCCACCTTCAACAGGCATCATCAGAAGTTGGATTCCTTTGTCTTTAAACCAGGACATCTTGCTTTAGAGACTATTGCAGCACCACTAAAAAAAATTAAATGGTTAAATTTGTCATTTTGGCCAAATTACTTTTTTACTGATTAACTCTATGATTTCTGCTGTATGAAACTCAATACAATAGAACATCCAATAGAGAATAGCCAACTCGTGGGCCCTGATACTAATGGTGGTCTCTGTGGGCTCTTTGGGTCAATTTACACACAACATCCAAAAGCTGAAGCTTTTTATTCACCAGTGGCAGGTTGCAACAGCTGTGCGTAAGTTCAAACGTAGGCTAGTTGTAACGTAAGTGTTAACTAAGTGCAGGTTCATGCGTTACTAAGTCAGAATGAGCTGCACCACATAAACTAGTTTGAATACTGAGCTTAGTAGTTACTAAATATTTACACCTCTCCCTGAGCAGGTGTATGTTTTGGGGAAACCATCAGAAAACACATAGAAAGTACAAAAAAGATCAAAAACATGGCTTTTTTGGTGAACTAGGCTAAAAATTCTGAATGCAATATGCTGTGATTTTACTCACAGCTCTAATCATCGCCCTGGTTTAAACTCTGACCACAGCTCCAGCTCAGTGAGCTGCCCAAACTGCTAAAGTGAGGCTGCTGTTGTGCTCAGTTATCCAGAAACCGTTGTTTAAAAAGCTGCATATTTGGTTGTTTCAGGGAAATATTAAATAATAAACAGACAGTGGCTGTAGAGAATTAGTTTTATTCAGTTTAACTTGTACACATTGTTCTCTTCTATGCTGGTTATTTTCTCTATGGAAAAAGTCAGAATGACTGACGTTGCGTTTTCATGGCAGCGGGTTTACTGGTTGTTTCTGAACATGTTATCATCATGTTAACATGTTAAAGCAACATTCGCATTAGTCAGTTGTCACTAGTTAAGACATAATGGATTTGCAGTGCAACCAAATTCAGTAAAAGAAAAGAAACTAACTAGTATAACTAAGGATTCAGGAAAGACTTTATGCCCAAACTTAAGTTAAGTTAAACTTACAAACCTGGTGCAACCAAGTCTTTTACAAATTTTCTGTTCCACCTTAAATGGTGCTGCAGTTAACTTGATCACTAAATTGCCCCTGTTTATATGGTCAGTTTTATCCACCATCTTTGGTAATGATGTATGAAGCTCTGTAGAAAAAAAGAAACATGAAAATGAACAAAAGTACATACAAAGTTCAGGTTGTAAGGTAGCTGCTGACATGCAGTTGTATGCAAAAGTTTGAACACCCTAGGTCATATCACAAATTTTTTAAATTTTATAAGTAAAAAGAAGTTAACACATCCTCTATAGAGAACACACCGAAATATGGCATTTTTGTGCAAATTGTAGTGCAGTGTGTTTGCTGTATTGAACATACTGGACAAAATAACACATAAAATATAAACTGTGCCATAACTTTTGTACAGGCCACATTTTATGTTCAACAGCCCCCAGCCAATTTTTTTCACTAGCATTTAAATTGCTGCCCCTGATGCATCTGATCGAACCAATCAAGGTATTTCTGAAGAACTTAATTAGTGGGAGCAGATTTGGCCGATTTGGAACTAGACTCTGCAGGAAGGTAGATCTCCGGGACCGAGGTTGATGATCACTGCTGTAGATGATAGGAACTTTTGCACACAGCAGTACTTTTGTCCATGATTATAGATAATGTGTGTAATATAGTGTCAGGAACCACATACATACATACATACATCATCTAAACCGCTTATCCTTCTGGGTCGCGGTGGGGTGCTGGAGCCTATCCCAGCTGTCATTGGGCAGAAGGCAGGATACACCCTGGACAGGTCACCAGTCCATCGCAGGGCAGACAGACAGACATACACACTCACACACACACTCACACCTAGGGGCAATTCAGCATGTCCAATTGGCCCGACTGCATGTCTTTGGACTGTGGGAAGAAAGGAACCACTTAGTCAAGTCTATTAGAAATACTGAACAACTCTACATGTATGGTGAGTATTGATGTAGGCATGCAGTTAACATTCATTACTTGTTAACTAGCAAACTATGACAACTTTTGACATCAATAGATAGATAAGAGGGGACAGTGTGCAGAAACATCACTTTAACATAAGCCTAAAACTGTTTTATATATATATATATATATATATACATATATATATATATATATATATATATATATATATATATATATATATAGAGAGAGAGAGAGAGAGAGAGAGAGAGAGAGAGATACTGTAAATTCATTACAATTCTCTAAACAATCACTCACTCAGTGTGGTCTTGACCCTTGCCCCTCACATTGTCCCACCACTATCTCATATAGCTTTATCCCCACCCTCATGCCTGCTAACAGGTGCCAGGCAGCTGTCACTGAGAGCGCTGGAAGGGTCATGACTAAAGCATCTCAAATGAGGAGGGAATTCCAATAGGATTGACTGAATTATCATTACAGTAAATGAAAGTTTAATTAAAAAACTGATTAAATATAATTATGTGATAATAATAATGTAATAATAAATACAGCAAAACATCAGCTTTTAAGAAAAGGGTTTTTTTAAGAAAAAAGTACAGTTAGAAGAACACAGTGTGGGTTCCTGACTTCTTGCTGCCCTCCAGTCATCACATGGATTCATTCAGATCCATAAGCAGCACCAGATTTAGTTTATTAAAGGATTTATTAACTATAAATACTGGACTTCCTCAAGGAGAGCTTTAGAAATGCACACATCACATCACACTGTATTCTGTGTTTGTTTATTTATGTTTGTTGTAATGTTAGTGTTTGTAGCAACAATCCTTACTGTTCAGCTAAACTCTATCACCAGTTTGTTTTTCCATTTTTCACTTTTTTCTTAATTTGAAAACTCCAGCTGTTTTTTTAGTTTACATTTAAATTTAAGAAACATTTTTTCTTCTCCTATAAAGTTAGCAGTTTGCAAATACTATTTTTTTTTTTTAAATAGAGACAATGCTGTAAACTACTGTGAATGGTTTGAAAGGTCATAGTAGGAAAGTGCATGAACAGCATTAAAAATATTGGTTGCACTACTAATGTATTGCATTAACTTGCAATTAATATGTTATGTAGATTGTTATTAATATCTTATTATTAAGACATGTAATACATATCAGAGGGCCCTTCTAGGGCTGCAGAAAAGAGTCACTGTGAAAGTGCTACAATGTAAAATATATGCTAAGGTGTCTATTACAGGCATCAAGTACAACATGGCATGTCTTTTACAAGCTTCAAGTGTTTGTGTGTAATCTAGAGCTGCCAAAACACATTCATGTGAATTGGTATTAGCTTGGTGCTAACAAGCTACTAGAATCCCATTGGGTCACTTGAAAAAGTTAGCATTTTCATAAAGGTATTTTTTTCCTTGTGGCATTTTGACCAAGTTTTGACATTTACATCCCAAACTGAAGGCCTAGCTCTAATAGTTCTGTTTCACCACTGATATTTGTGTACCGATATGTAATTCTTATACTGATAATAACTTTTCATTTATAATGTGTGTATGCACATACTGCGTGTGTGCCTGTTTACGATTATGTACAACTTGAATTTGCTTTAAATTTAATTGATGCAAATGTTTACATCAGTTCCACATCAATAAACATCAACATATCATAATATCAACACAATTCTGGATAAAAGTAAGTATAATGAATGACACTGATTGTGTGGATGTAACATATTGTATCATGATGTAACACATCTCTCGCCCCCTTCAGAGTGGAGCTGGAGAGTGAGCTATTGTACCTCAACTGGGAAAAATGGAGGGCATTCTGGGCCTGGCATCCAGCTGGGTGAGGCTGGAAGCTGTTATGGCCATGGCATGTGACAGTGGCCCAGGAGAGAAACATGGGGTGACATCAGAGCTGATACTGGTCTTCTGCAATGTCGTGGTTGGTGAATGACATCAGCCTTTGGATGTAGTAGGTGGATAGAAGATCAAAGGAATAGTTTTGTGAAAAATCCAGTTTACATAATTTCCCCCTAGTCAATCAGCTAAGGCATGTTTGCTGCCTAAAGTTTGCTTCTTTTGCCTTAAACTGAATCTATGAGACTAATGTAGTTAACACACTAAAGGAAGCCTGTACTCCAATTAGCATGCCTACATCTCTGTTTACTTGCCTTAGACTGCATTAAGTCGTTAAGTGATCTCTAATAGGCTTAAATTATGTGGTTTCTGACACCATATGACACACAGTTATCTAAAAAAATAGACAAAAACATGTTGCATCACTAAAAACAGTATGAATTTTGTCCGTACTTTTGTCCATTTCCATGTTTTTCCTTTTTAAATACATTTACTCACAATCATGTTGTCACTTTGACAGTAACTTTGTCACTCAGTTCTTTATCAGGTGTCTGAATTAGACAAGCTAAATGGCAAATATAAGCTTTTTAGCTACATAAGCCTTGTAGCTATAGTGTAAAAGTAAGGAAGTGAACTCTGCTTGGCTTGGCCGACTACATTTTAGGTAAGGTGGAAATTGTGAAATTTTTTTTTTTTAGAAAGGCATTTTTACTTTTTTCACATATACATTTTTACATGTTTCACATATACTGTCTCTTAGTCATTAGCAATCCATCTCCTACTACTACTACTGTTCTCATTTTATTCTAAATGATCAAGCACCGTTAATCAACCTTCTGGACTGTTCTTCTAATGAGTTTCTAATAGATATCGGCATTGATCCAGTACCATTAGCTTTAATGTGTCTTCTTTTTCTTCCCATCTAAGCGAGAGAATCTGTGAAGTTAGGCTCTAAGACAACACTTTTCCTGACCGGCTGCCTGGCTAGCTGATGCTCTCCTGGGCATCACGGCAGTGTGTTACTTGCTTTGCCCAATCTGGCAACATCCACGGCCAAGGAAAACATGGCAGCAACATCCTGTGTGGGGAGAGAGAGAGAGAGAGAGAGAGAGAGAGAGAGAGAGAGACAGAGAGAGAGAGGGAAAGAGAGGGAAAGCTGCTGCTGATTAAGAAGTGTGCTGGACTGTAATTGGAAATGACTGGGCCCGGAGCGTATCCACCCGCTCTGTGAAATGTGCTGTGCTGCTTCAGCCCCTAAGACTCGCAGGATTAGCCCACAGCCAACATGGATACACTGACTCAGAGTACGTGTGTGTGTATGTTTTGGGGGGTGGGTGGGTGGGTAGTGTGTATGAACTATATATGTAAAGTAATACTAGAAACATTCAAATGATAAATGTTAAAATGATGTGATGTAAAATAAAAAAAATCTTAAACAGATGATTTAATCATGCTTGACATAGTCCTTTATGAGCAAGGATGAGTTGAGGCTCATCACCAATTCAACAGTTTGAGAACAACATTCCTCAACGAGCGACTGCACTGCATTTACTACACTGTATTAAATCCCGCCATGCTTCTGTGATTGATATCACCACATGGGCTTGTTGTACTATGCACAGTAGAAGCCATTGTCAACAACATCCAGAAATGCCACCGACTTCTCTGGGCTTGATCTTATTTGAAATGGACTGATGCACAGTGAAAATGTGTATTGTGATCTGAGAAGTCAACCTTGATTCCTTATGGAAATAATGAATGTCATGTTTTCTAGGCCAAAGAAAAAGGACTATCTATATATTTTACCAGCAAAAAACAGGGTCTGTCATAGGACAAATGGGGCAGTATTGTGGTGTAGGGCAGTGCAGTGTAGCATTTTACAATTACTAATCCAAACCCTGCAGTATCCGTACCCTTGTGAAGTGCATATTTCCATTTCCCATTCCCGTTGGGTTATGTGAAGTTGTCTGAATGTTACTCATTAACCTAATGCATTGCTAGATGCTACAGTAAACACAAACAATAGAGGAACTTCAGGTTCTGAGTTAATTTTTACTGCATTTGGTTTGATGTGAAGAGTCACATGCAGCGATTATGGCTAGCTAGTGTTGTTTTAGAAATGGCGGTCATGCAACTTTAGTAATGACCCATGGTGAATTAGTGGCGATCAAAAGATCAGTCCCTAAGTTTCACACTGGGCTTTGTAGAGCAGCTTTTCATCTGAGGTGTTCCTCCATTCTCTCTCTATCTCTTTAATGTGACTATATATCTGTGCTACTGGTTGTGCAAGTAAAGTTCATTCTCCATAATTTAGTAGCCATATATTAGCAAATGCTAACAATGGCCCACATTGCTCAAGCATCTCGGAGTAAAAATGATCTAAAGTCAGGTCTCATTAGTCTATGTAGTCCTATTGAGTGTTTTGTAAAAGGCATAAACTGATCCCAGATCAGTATTTATACTCTGAGAACTTTTATAAATATGGGCCAATATTTGCATTATGTGTTCTCCAATAACACTAACAACAACCATATTAACACCACAGTGGTAACCATCATCACTCTCTTCCTCTATCTTCATAATCCATTGTCGCACACTGATCTCAAAAAGTCCGACCACTGCCAGAAAATAAAAGCTTAAAAGAAGCACAAAAGCCTGCTGTCATGGTTAATATTGCAGTGTGACTGTTTCTGAATCAGAGCAGACTCAGCATATAGGGACTTTACTCTGATAAGCATTTTATTTAACACTGACATATTTTCAGTAAAAGAACCTCCTTGGTTCATTTTTCAGAGATGATCCTTTAGCTTTCTCACTATCTTCTCTTTTAAGGCCTATTAAATTCCTATTCACATTTCTAGTCTCTCTCCTCTCCTCTCCTCTCCTCTCCTCTCCTCTCCTGTCTGCACCATATGTGCTGTGTCATATGCAACATCTGCTGCAGCAGTTTAAGCTATTCCCACATCAGTACTTTTACACTCTGCATCCAGCACCTCCTCAGCTCAGCCACAGCCTAGAGCTAAACACAGAAAAAGGTGTTCTCCCAGTCTCTGTCATATGTCTGCAGAGTCATATGTCTGCACAGGGTTACAAATTTGGCCTGATAAGTTGGGAATCAACATCAGGAGGCTATAGATTATATACAGCTAAGAAATACTTTGTCAATATACGCTTTATATGTAATTGACATCATATGTGTTATATAATATTACACATATGTAATGCACTAATAATACCTTAATAGCATGACAATGTGCTAAATTATTAGTGTCACAATAAAAAAAACATTCTATTAAAATTCCACTATATTTGATCCTTCAGAACATTTGTAGTAGTGCAGAGTGAAGGTCAGTTGCACCACACCGTATGCTGTTCTGATAGCATCTGAGATTGTAGCCCTCTCATTTAAACATAGCTTTTTAATGGCTAAACAGTGATACCCTTAGCACTTTCAGCAGACTACATTGGGCAGTGCTCACAGGAGACACTAACAACAGCAAAATGCTTACAATCACAGATGAGCTGAACCATTGACCGTATATCTGATATATGTGGTACATACACTTATTGACTATACATACACACACACACACATATATATGTATATTGCCAGTTGCCTGTGCCTTGCTTTAAGTGTTTCCCTTCCCCCAGCACCACCCCAGCACGTATAGCACCTTCACTTGCTCTAGACTGGTGCTTTCTGCAGAAGCAGCCTCTTTGTTTAGTGACCTGATGCACATTACGCTGCGACAAGAAAGGTTGGAGCCACTAATTTGCTGCTGCATTACTTTGAGGCCGCTATAATTGGGTTTACTTCAAGGTTTAAACTGTACAAATATTTTCCATGGCAGCAACAAAGAACTTTTCCTCTAAACACTGCTGCTCCTTTATCCTCTGTGCTCCTCTGCATGGCTTTCTTTTTAGCAGATTCGGTACTGATCATAGTTTAAATCCTTTTAAAGCACCATGAATAACACAGGAAAAAAACTGAAGATTTGATTTCATATCAGCTTCATTTAGCTAAAGCTGACTTGTATTAGCAATTTTTACTTTTCTACATCATTTGTGCCCGACAGCTGCTCTTTAAAGTTTGTGACAATGTAATGATGAATGGGTCAATAGAAATGCTCCAAAATTGTTTAAAATTTTTTTAATAATGAATTTTTTTTTACATTGACTTACATTGAAAGTAAAGAAAATTTTTGGCCTCTCCTGTAACCCTACCATTTTGGAGATACTTGTTTTTCTTTGGACAGCGATTATCTGCTGTATTTCAAAGCCTGGCCACTTGATTAGAGCCCTACAGTAGCTGAGAAAACCCCAAAGAACCACAAACAAAAAAGGACGCAGAAAACACTTTCATCAAAATGACAACTTATGCAATGCATTTTCACCTCAACACCTCTGAAGGCTTGCATTACCTGCATCAGGTGTGTTAGTTTAGCACTGGAGCTAAACTCTGCAGGGTAGCAGACATCCAGGACCAGGATTAGGCTCTGTTCCTGCAGACCATCTGATCACAGTTTGTGTTAGCCATCCTCAAGCTGTTTATCAATGACCACAGAGCCGATCTTGGCTGGATATTTTTGAGTTGTGGTCCACTCTTAGTCTAGCAGTGACACTGAACCCTTGCAACACCACCACTGTGCCTGATACACTCATACCAGCACCAAACACACTACCATGTCAGTGCCCCTACTGTGCTGAGAATGGACCCAAATAATATCTTTACAACAGCAGTTCTGTGGTCAGAAACTGACCAATGATGAATGTGGTAGATGTAGACATGTAACAATACAGCATGTAATATTGTATCATATTAAATTGTTTTATCATGACTAACATGTTCGCTTGGGGCTAACATTCACTTCACTTTTGTTTCAGATATTGTACTTTTATAATGTTGAATGCTAATGTAATAAACTAAAAATAGATTCATTAACATATTGACCCCTGAAATGGCCCCACCACACACTTCTATTACCTAAGAGTAGCTAAGCCAGTTTACAAGTCCCCGTAGTTACTGAATAATAAGTATGTAATAAACATGGGATTTTAAGGGGTCAACGTCAATCATTTTTAGCTACTCCTATTTCTGCAGTCTTTTTGATTGCTATATTGTATTGATTTGAATTGTGAATTCTATATACAGTACAAACATATAAGCTTATGTATCCACTGGTGAACCATTACTGTTAGTGCTAGGCCTTCAGTTTAGGCCATAAATGTCAAAACCGGGTCATAAAAACAGAAAAAAACACCTCTATGATGCTAATGTCAGTGGGTTTTCTAAAAATATTTAGCGCCAACTTAACAGTGGTGCACATAACCATTTTTTGCCATTCAAAGTTAAACACAGATATTTAAAGCTTGTAAAAGACATCCCACATGTGTTATTTGAGGCTTCTAAAGACTCTTTCGGTAAAGAGTCCTTGTATGGAGCTATAGCTGCTGTTTTCCATTCCTAACAACTAACCGAAACCTGGTTAGACTACAGCTCATATTCACAGTTGGTGAAATGTCTAGAAATTCCAAAAGGAGTAAAATGACCTTTTAATTACCACACAATTAGTCCCACCTATTGCATATAAAATATTTGTTTGGTGTTTTGAAGTTTTCACCTGATACAGATATATTGTTCAGTTGGCAGAAAAAATTAGGCCTTCTCTGAAGGCCTAGAGGGCTCTTAACTGCATAGACACATATTACATTTCATTAGGTGGACATATGTTTCATGTGTGTTCACTGGTAATGCCACATGAAAGCAGCATGAAAGAGCATTTTCTACAACTGGGAAAGCATATAAAGCTTCCCATCCATTTCTTTCTTCATTGAAAAAAGTGCTGCATTGAATTTACTCTATTCAAATGTGTACATTCTTTCTGCATAAATAAAATACATTACGTTGTTATTAACAAAAGTAAGAAAAATAAAAGACGAAATATGTTAATATAATATGTTTTATACACATAGAAATGATGAACATTACGTTCTCCATCAATCTGAAAAACCATGTCACTATGCAAAGACACCTTTAAACATGCAGATGGTTCTTTGAGTGGTTATAGTTCGATAATGAAACATTTTCTTTACTAAAGAACCCTTGAAGAACCATCGTACAGGTGGTCTGTCTATAAGTGGACAGTGCAAAGTGCAAGCCTAAGTCTCAGAGATGCGCTGTGATCCGATCACTCAGAACCACTGTGTTTACTAAAGAACCCTTGAAGAACTATCTTTGTTAAGAGCGTAGCATAAGTTTAGCATGAGCGTCTGACGCCTGAATGCTTCTAAAAGTATGAGTGACTTAGAGGGACTGGCTGGACTTATGGATACCAGATGCTTCTTCAGTGCACCACAGAGAAGATACCAGTGGAGAGCGGTTCTCCTGTGTGGAAAAAGCCGCTGCCAAAGAGGTTTTAATGAGGATGCTCTGACATTTAACGCTAGCGCTAACCTCAGTGGCTGCTAGCCGCCCAGCCATCATCAAACAGGAATATGAAGAGTGTGGAGCACGGAAAGGCCGGGTCAGGAGGGTCAGCATTAGCAGCATGTCGAGAAGAGCTCCTGTGTGATCTCTTCTCGGTTAATGGTGCCTTCTTCCAGGCTTTTAGCAGGAAAACTATACGTGATTGAGCATAACAAGATCGGCAGATGTCTGAGGAGCGAAACGGGGCCGTTATTGGCGCTTTTATCAAGCCATGGTTTTAAAAAACCTGCCAACGGCACCATATGAAGGCACACATGAAAGAATGTGACACACTGGAGTTCTCAGAGTGGTTGAACACATTTGCCACATTTTCTAGAGGGCCGCTATCCAATTCTCGCCCTGACACTACAGACTGAAAATGAGTGTGCTTATTGTGTTAAACGAACAATTTGGCAAAAAAACCCACAATTTTCCTTTCACACCACTTGTTTGGTGTTTTTCGTGTTTTGTACTGGAGCTATGAGGCTAATGTAATTAAAAAGTTATTAAGCAAGTACATTCTGACAAAAACCTGGACAAAATTCTGTCTCCAAGATGGCTGATATTACTGTTTTAGCTATGCAACATGTCAGATAGCACATAAGTAAGTGTATCAGAGATTGCTCAACCCCTTAAAATTGCAAGGCTTTTTAAATACTAAGGCTTATTATTCAGTAAATACAGGCACTTCAATGCAAGCTGGCTTAGCTATTCTTAAGTTACAGAAGTGTGTAATAAAACTTTTGGCCTGCCAATGGGCCCTGGCTATTTAAGGGGCTAACAACTCCAAGCTATAGTGCTAATGCTGGTGCATGTGAGGCTTTTTTAGACATTCTAGATTAATCACAGACATCTGAAGACTGCAACAGACATTAACTTACATTTGAGCTTGTATATATCAGACTTACAGTGACTCAGTAAATGCTGCCGCCACTGTTTTTCATTTCTAACAACTAACAGAAACTAGGGCTCTTATTCATAGTGACATATCTAGAACTTTCAGAAGGACTACAGTGATGTTTTTCATAACAAAGTCCCACCTATTGTAAATCAAAACAAGATCGATCGATTCCTCTGTCATTTTACAGTTACGTTGGTAGTCAACGTAAGACCCAAAACATACTTCACGCAAGGATGTAGGCGCAAATGACAGTGCTAGGCCAATGCACTGCATATGCTTGGTCCATGAGACTCAACTGCTCGTTGGCTAAGGCAGGTGGAAAAGCACGGTGGTGGTACAAGATGGCTTTGTCAGGCTTGGCTGTCATCATTGCACCCTCTACTGTAAGGTTTAGCTTGAAGCTTGCGCATGTGTTGTGTTCTGAAATGCGTTGTGACACATTTTTCAACACAACTATGCGTGAAACCCCGTCTGCATAGCGTGAAATGTCTGTGTTCAGATCCTGCCATGAAGTATTTTTTGGGCCTAATGTGCAAGGCCTTCAGTTAAGATCCTGAAGTTCTAACTAATAAAGCTCACTTGGCTGTATGTATCTAGATACCCTGGAGGAAAAGAATGATTAGACAATTTATCCCTTTTGTTCTCAAACAAAACTTAACAATAAAAAAATTTGCAAACAAGCATGATTATTCTATTAAATCACAGTTAATAAAAATTTACAGTGATATTTTTAGTTCCTGAAAATGATTTAGCCATGGAGTAAGCACATTGCTAATTGGTATATTTAAGCTTCCATTACCTGTTAATCACATTAGTCTCATAGCTCCAATACGAACTAAAAAAACAAACTTCTGACACCAAACATGTCTTGGCTTTTCAATAAATTTGTGCTAATGATAAAATTTGTGTACATTTCTGTAATTTTGTTCTTTAAAACAATAATCATGAGCCACATGAGGTTAGTAGTGAAGTTTTCTAGGCTCCAAAGAGTTTGCATTCAGGCCATGGTGGATGAAAGTCATTCTTTGAGTCCTGGCCTGCTTCTCTGCTACTTAGATGAGCAAGTCGGGCAGCGAGAGGTAGAGTTTGTCTTGAAAAATGGATTGCGCTAGTTAGGGAGAGGCAGAGAGGGAAAGAGGGAGGGAGGGAGAGAAGAAGCGACAGATAGAAAGAGATGTCAACCATAACCAGAATGCCAATTTACCACTTTATTGCATGATAGGGCATTATGTCCACAGGCCTGTGATTAAAAACCTCAGGAGTTATCACAAAGCCCTTTGTATGCATGTCTTAAGCATATTTCCTCTGAATAATCCTGCTCTCAGGACAAAGCTGTTCCCAGCAGTGAAGTATTCACTCTCTAGGAAGACGTTAGATTTTTTTGGTAAAGCGTTCTTTTAAATCTTGTGACTATAAGAAACTATGAACACATTCATAACACACTAATGATAATGCATTCATAAGGCATTATAAACATTTGATTTAGACTGTTTAGTGTCAAGTTTATTGCTTTATATCAGTTTATTGCTTAAAAGATAATAAGAGTTGAATAAGTCACTAATATTTAAAATGTGTTCCAGTTTAGAATTTTTCTTCCTTCTCCTGTGAAGCTACTGCATGATGTTTTGAGTTCACAGTTTAAAACACATTGATTGGGACTACACATTTAAAAAAGATCGCTCTTCAAGGGTTCTTTAGTAGTACCATGAACACTCATAGAAACTTTTGCATGATTAAAAGATTCTTTACATTGTTAAACAATTCTTCAGATTGATGAAGAATGTTCTGTAGATGGTTCTATATAGAACTTTTTTTAAAAGGGTTCTATATAGCACCAAAAAGGGTTGTTTTATAGTGACAATGTCAAGCTTGTAACAATAGAAGAACACTTTTTGCTGCTATAAAGAATCCTTTTCAAAAAGGTTCTGTACAGAACCATATAAAACATCATTTTCAATCAATCTAAAGAACCCTTTCATGATGCAAAGAACCTTTTAATCAGGCAAAGGGTTTATTGAGTGTTCACGGTTCTATGTAGAACCATTTGCTTTAGTAAAGAATTCTTGAAGAATCATCTTTTTTAAGTGTGAATACATATACTTGAGTGAGCCTATACATTGATTATGTTTATATTAAACAAATGAACACCTGTGACTACCAAAAATAATCATTACACTACTGAAAATTTACCAAATGTCTCAGTAGTGACTCAAAAGTACGAGACAGTACATGACTAGCAAACACAGCTTTGAGCAGTTGTATATAAAATTATAATATTTTTCATTAAAACACAAAAAAAGCTTCTTAACTGCAGAAAATATAACAAATCTTAATGTTTCACACTGATTTTCAGATTTTGGGGCACTTTAATTCAAAACAATGGGATTTAACTGCTCACCATGTGGCCATGAGGGACAAGGATGCAGTCTCACTTCCTGCTCTAAAATGCAGGAAGTTTAGTCCCGCCCACAGACTAAAACTCTTTGTGTTTCAGGAGTGACATGAAAATGTGGGACAGCATTTTTTAAATAAAGCTTTTTTTTTGATCTACAAATCAAACTCATGATAAATCTGCTTTGTTCTGCACCTTTCAGTTAATGAGACGCTTGTGCCACTAATAGACTCATTAACAAGGCAGACTTAACCTCCCTCTCTCTCTCTCTCTCTCTCTCTCTCTCTCTCTCTCTCTCTCTCTCTCTCCTCTTGTTCTTTTCTCACTGTCTAACTGGAAGGCTCACACTATTTGAGCCAAATTGAATCTTAGATTGATCTAATTTGAGTGTTCATCAAAGTGCGAAAGAAGGAGCTGAATAAGCCAGAAGCAGTACAAATACTCTTGTCTCATCCTAGCACTTTATCAAAGCCTGGCGATTTAAAGGGCAGGTACAGCATGGGTGTTTGACCTTCTGGTCCAAACCTGCTGGACTTCTTGTGTGTATGCAAAGGTTTGGGCACCCCTGGTCAAAAGACATGCTTTGACCAGTGTTGAAACTCAGTGTTCCTTTCAGTACGTTGTTTACAAAGGACACATTATTTAATAGGCATGTCACCATCCCAACACAGCCAGTTCTGCCTGACAAAAACCATGAGAAGCTGATGCTGTTTAAAAACCTAGAAACCAGCCAGAAGAATCAGTTCAAAAACTGCTGCCTTTAAATGTTTAAGGAGAAGATGTAAAGCCTACAGAGCTGTTCCTGAGTGAAAATAAATTCTAAGTGTATACTGTAGCAATGTTTATTGCAATATGGACAAAATATTCCCTGCCTGCATATTTTATGGTAACAGAATTTTTGTTTTTACTTACAGTAAAGAACAATAAAAATAAAGATCCACTACTGTAGATTAAAGTACTAATTGTTTCTGTAAAAGTAACAAGCAAGACTTTTTTCTTTTTCAATATTATAATTAACGATGCAGTATTGCTGTATAATAAACAATATTTTTCTGTGAAATTTACGGTGGAACACTGGCAGCTGTGGTTGCTAGTGTTTATAAAAATATCTTCTGTGACTAAATGGCCAATAAAACAAATGATTACCTTTAAGCTGAGCAACACTGAAAATCTAAGAGTCACTTCCACAAATGAAAGTTTAATGCAATACTGGTTAACTAACAAATCTCTCTTTAGAGATAAATTATGGCTGGTATATTATTGTTTTTTTCATGAAGTGTCAACAAAAAGTGAATTCCTTATATGTACCAGTTTGAGTATGTGAAATTTTCAGTAATATTTTGTTTAACACATAACAGTTTTTAAACATCACTATTGAAGATAGATTGTATTTTTATACAGCAAACGTTGTATAGATTTACCTAATGTTACTGCAAAAATCACAGGACTGGTTCATATATATATATATATATATATATATATATATATATATATATATATATATATATATTTATATATATACTTACAGTGATTTGATGTTTCAGAAACTGTATTTTTCCATTTTTATATTTACAGTTTCTGTACTGTTGCTATTTAACAGTATTTCCCATGAATTTGACAGACATTTAGTAAAATGTATTTTATGTTTTATTTTTTCCAATTTGTTCAATTCAACAAATAAATAGAAATTGTACACGAAAAATGACAGAAAATGTCATATTTAAGTGAGTTTTCCTGCAGAGGATGCATAATTTTCATTTAGAAAATCAACAAAATGTCATCTTTTTGAACTGAAAAATGACTGCATTAGCAGCAGTTACTCATAAAAACAAAGAATTCAATATAAATTATAAATTATTTCTCAAAAATTGTAATGAGATTATTTTATTTGGGACAAGACATCTCACTCATTACTTTACTTCTGAGTTACTCTCTAAAACCCAAACATCTGTACTAACTGGAAAATACAAGGAGAACCTCAGTGTTCCTTTCTGTATCATTGTTTACAAAGAAATCTCACAGGAAACATTATTTAAAAGGCATGTCACCATCCCAACACAGCCTGCTATGCCTGACAAAAAACATGAACAGCTGATGCTGTTTGAAAACCTAAAACCAGCCAGAAAAGACAGTCCAAAAACTGCTGCCTTGAAAATGTTTAACGATGAGATGTAAAGCCTTCAGAGCTGTTCCTGAATGAAAAGAAATTCTGGCTGCTGCGTTTGTTGTCAGACAAAAATGTCCAGACGCGTCCTTGTTTGTGTGCATGTACAGGATGTCACAAATGTTTAGAACCACAAATGCAACTTATAAACCAATGGATGAGGAGATGAAGAAAGAAGCTACACAGCTGCCTTTGTCTCTGCTGTGGTGACGCAGATGTTTAGGTGGTCCAGGGTTGTTGTCCGGGATGTCACTCTAGCATTCACCAGGGATCATAGGAGCCCCTAACCACCTCTGAAAGTGGTTTGAGTGATCAGATCACAGTGCATCTCTGAGACTCACTGGACTCCACTCAGGCTTGTATTTAGCACTGGGCACTTATGCATAGATCGCCTGTAAACTCTTAAAAAATGGTTCTTCTAGTAAAGACAATGGTTCTATACAGAACCATAGACATGCTTAAGGGTGTTTTCACACTAGAATTTTTTTCCTGACCGAGAACTGCTTGCTCTGTGAGTTCAGTATGTTTGGTCAAAGCTGTTTTCGAGCTTGGGAGTGGTCCAGAGACCTGATCTCTGGACCTGAAATTCACGTCCAGTGAACTTTGGTACTGTCCACTGTGTGCATGTGGGGTTGCATAATCGGTTCATTTTGTAATGTCACTGTTTCAACTTATTGTGCCACTACTCACTATGAGTTGTGGGCTCAGAAAGTGGGTTCTCTGCCATTAACTCAGCAACCAATCCAGGTGGGAAGGGTACATGTGGTTCGTAAGGTAAAGTTTCCTGAGTTGAGGACAGTGGGGGTAGCATTTTTTAAATAGACCACTGTAGTCATATGTCATTCTGTCTGTGTTATGACCATATTAGGAACTCCGGGTCTAAGCTGGATTTTTCTATGGCCAGAATAAATAGGGTTTTTGAAAAATTGCCAATATCGCACCCTGTGGTACATAAAAATGCTCAGAACCCGATACATTTTGTCTTATGAACATTCTCCTCTCGAATATTACTGGATACTCTGAATTACAAGGTAAAAATCCTATTCATTCTGGCCATAGAGAAATTGAGCTATATAGTAAACCAGTAAAATCAAAGTCAGAATTTTTGACTTGTTTAAAATTAATTCTATATCATAAAACTGAAGCGCATCAAACTAGTGAAATTTGTGGTAACACTTTACTTGAAGGGTGTCTACATAATACATTCATAACATCTTACATAAACATTTCATAACATGTTCATGGATGTTTAAATTGACATTCATAAGCATATATGTTTTACATCACATTAATATGGACTACTGTGTCATTTAACTGAGATACATTTTTTCAAAATAGAAATCCTCAGTTTTTATTTTGAAAATGTATATTATTTTCAGTAAAATGCCTCATTTCTGGACAGCCAAAATAAAAATGACCTCACTTAATCCCTTTGGTCATTAAGTGCTTTGACACACATTTTACTTATACCTCCAAATTATTTTTGATTAGTTGTTTTTTCTTAAGCAATTGTTGCTTTGCATGTCACTTTATTATGTGGACAGTAAATTACTCATAAATATGCTTAGGAACTATCTTTCGGCTGAATCTGAGTAGGATGATATGCCTAGGATGATATTAAGTGTCAAAGCACTTAATGACCAAAGGGGTAAAGCAAGGTCATTTTTATTTTGGCAGTCCAGAAATGAGGCATTTTACAAAAATAATATAGTTTTTCAAATAATAAATGAGAACTTTTATTTTGAAAAAAAAGTCTCTCATTAAAATGACATAGAAGTCAGCATTACTATCATATAAAACGTATGCTTTATGAATATTGATGTTCGATGTTCATGAACCTGTTATGAAGTGTTTATGTAGGATGTTCATGTAGGATGAATGTGCTATGTAGGCACCTTTCAAATAAAGTGTTAACAAATTTGTGATCTGATACAGTGAGTCATGTCTTAAGGAAGTGTAATTCAGTCAAATTATTATGAAGTCAGATATTTAAACTACTTCTGCCATTAAACAAAGACTTGTGCATAGGCATCATTGTTATGATCAGTTCTAGAGTTTCCCACACGCTTGCTGGACCCTCCTCTCCTCTGACCTCTTAAAGCTGGAGAGAAAAGCGCCTTGGCATCTGCGATGCCCCTCTTAGTACCGGCCTTTTTAATCTATTGTGCTGCATTTGTCAGCCAAACAAAGCTAGAGACTCCAGTTTTGAAATTCAACAGACTTGGAGACTCGTCCGCTGAGGGGGTATCAATACCGGCAGTCTTTCTCCCACCCCTCCCCCGCTTTACTTACGGGTGTTTGTTGGTGTGTATGTACATGCTGAGAGTGGAGGACCCCACTTTCCCACTGGTCAGAGGCATAAGCTTTGAAGACCTGGGGTCAAAGGTTGCAGAAGCCTATAGTGTGAGATCACGACAGCCAAAAGGTCATAAGGTCGTGTGAGGGGCGGAGCAGAAACAACCAATCAGAGAACAAGACATAGAATTCCATCACATGAAGAAGCAAAACAAAGAGTGAAGGAATCTCACAGTCTTAGGATGAGTTTTCTTTTTTGATTTTACCCGCAAACAAAAGGGGAGTTTATTTCTATAGTTTGGTTCCCTTCATGTGGACCAAAGCATTGCTGGTTGGTTCTAGTTTGTTTAGGGTTCCTACTGACCGATTTGACATCAAACCAAAAGATGTAAACAAAAGTCTTATGGGTAAAAATATTACCATTTATCAGGCAGATTTATTTTGCTAACTGGGGTGATTTCTATTGAACTTTGTACTTTGGCTTGACTGTTTATGTACGATTACTATGTATTTGCTGAATTTAACATGGGGAAACAATTAAAGATTTGGCTTGTGCAAAAGTTATTTTATATTTTATGCTTTTTTTTCCAATACATTAATACCTTAAAATCCTAGCCTTAGTATATAATAAGCCTGGGATTTTAAAGGGTTAACACACAGGGGAAACAATAAAACATAAAATCTGGCCTGTGCAAAAGTTATTTCATATTTTATGCTATTTTCCAACATGTTAACCCTTAAAATCCCAGGCTTATTATATACTAAGACTTATTATTCAGTAACTACAGGGACTTCCATGCAAACTGGCTGAGCTATTCTTAGGCTATAGAAGTGTGTAATAAAGCTTTGGGCCTGCTGGTTGGCCCTGGCCATTTAAGGGGTTAAACTCAACAAATAAATAGAAATAATGGTCTTAGCTCCTTGTATACTAAAGTTCACTAAGATGCTGAACTGGTGAACCAAGAAAAGTGAAGCATCTGACTGATCTTCTGATGTTAAATCACTCAGTCTTACATTCACACATAGCCTTCAATGTTTAAAAAAAGTTCTTTTTATTTCCTTTTCTTCACTATTTTTGACACACACCGACTTCTTGCCAATTTCACACTAGATGCGGTGCGGCACGAGTGGTAAGCTGGAACCATGCTTGTTATTTCACACAGGCAAAAAAAAAAAAAGGCAAAAGAGGTCTGTGTTTGTATTCTGTTTTTATATAATACAAATGTCTGCCTTTTCAGTTTACTAGTCAAATAAACTCAATATAGGTAATATAAAAAGATTAACAATAAAAACCTGACTTGCTGCCATGACTGTTGCTAACTCTTTGTAAGGCAGCATGAAGAGTGGGAGATGCATGTGAGCTCACAACATTATCCTATACAAGGGCTTTCTGTCACCTTTTTAAAGAGTTTAAACTATATTTGTTGATTGTCTATTAGCCTAGGTTGTATATTATAGAATAACCATTGCATTTCTTTCCTGATTCTGCCTAGAAGCGGCAAGCATATTGTGTGGCACATATCAAAAATAGACACCAAGTGTAATTTTTCCCTTGTTACCGCTGCAGTGAAAGGCTACAATGATTAATGTAGGAGCGTATTGCACATGGCACGTCATTTGCTTCGGTTACTATGTCTGCTGTGAAATGGGCTGAAAACAGTGTAGAGTGAGAGACAGAAGCACAATAAAGGGATAGAATAGCACTTTATATACTTTACACAATGTATATATTTATATAGTTACACATTTCTATACTCAAAACCAGACTGTCCAAGCCAAAACCGTACACCTGACAACCCTAGTTGGGCCTCTCAACAAAGACCTCTGGGTGCCAGTGCATCAGATTAGATGTTTCTTTGTGTTTCTACTAATATCTTTGCAATTATACAGCACAGAAATACAGTTTAAACAGTTCCTAAATCTGCAGAGTCACCCTTTCCATTCCATCTTATCACGAGATTGTACTCGACTCACATCCGGAGTTATGAGCCTGTGAAGAGGGGCTGAGATACACGTCATCTGTCTCTCACCATGTGGAACTGCTGGATTCGTGTGTCCATCTACATTCTGCATGAAACTGACCAATGGACACTCAGGAAATCACTTAGGACTGACCCATCCTGCCATGATCAGACGTGAAATGGTGTGCAAAAGTTTTACGGCTGCTGAAGTTGCTGCAGCGGTTTTGCAAAATAGCAATGAAAAGAACATTTATGTACTATTTTATTCATACATTCCTCTACTTTTGTGAACCTAAAACTTTGGTAAACACATTTCAATCACCAAAACAATCTGTCAACATGAAACTATGTTTTCACAAGAGATATTAAGAGTTTCTAAAATCAGCATTTTTCACTTGTAGGGCTGAATTATCTCTTTACACAGTGTTCCAGGTCAAAAGAGCCTCATTACTGAGAGAGCTGAGATTGTTCTGAACATTCAAAAATGTAAGAAAATGCTCTCAGATCCCAGACATTGTGATCCAATAATGTACACCTGGCAACCCATTTAAACACATGTAAGCACCACATATACAAAGGTACAGTTTCAAATGCAGAAGTTTTTTCAAAGTTTAACAAAGTAAATGAATCTGCTAGACCAACTAAACTTGCTAGCTAGCTACTGATAACAAACTAGGCTAGTCATCATTGGTGTTTGTAATCCAGGGGAGCTACAGGCTGCCGTACATAACAAGCTGGTAGTGTCTTACATTATTGCAGCTTGCCGCTTCGCAGTGCAGTAGGCCCACAGTTCGGTATGTATCACGGTTTTGGGCCACGGTAACAGTATCATTTCGTTATCTTTATATTTAAGAAAAAAAAAATAAGAACATCACCATTTAAACAATAAACTTTTATTTCGCCTATAGACAAACAAACCTTTGCATTCAGAAAAATGTCAGCATGACTGACTAGGCCTGGTTTCTGTCTCTGCTGAATGAAGTGGAGAAAACATTAAAATTAAAAGTGTTTCTTAGCTTCGACAGCCTGTAGGTGCTCTGCCTTCTCTATTTTAAATAATTAAAGAGAGCTAGATAGACTGTTGGTGTCAGTTGATTTTCAATTTCTCTCTGTGATGTTTCATAAAGTTTGGGAATTGCTCTGCTGCTGAAATGTGTGCTCAAGGGGACATCGTAAAGGCCACTGCATGCAGGATGCATAGTGTTGTGTTACACTCTCCTCATATAAACTGAGTGAAAAAAAACATTCAGAATATCTTATCACACTTGGCATCAGCTTGCTACCTCTTCCAGAGTCATGAGCGCCATTGCTCGTTGACTCGGAATGCCAGCGCTGGTGTGCAGACCTTCAATAAAAGCAAAGGTTTAAAATTTTTGGATGCTGCTCGACGCAGTTTGTGGTGGCCTTAACTTCTCTCTCTCCCTATAGTGCTCGCCATTGTCACAATGGAGCTGAGGGATTATTTGTTTTAGCTTTTCCTCTTGTCTCCAGCTCATATTTGCGTACAGAGTGCTGATTGGCTCTAAGGAAATTCTGATAAGCTCCAGACATGTTCTTTAAATCTGAATGTACACTGTTGGAAATAAAGGTTCTGTGCAGGTTCATTTTTCATTCATCAAATTACAATGAAATACAGTGTGTGGAGTCAATACATCTAAGAAAATATAAATTCAGTGGTTTATAGTACAATTATGTTCCCTGACTAAAGGTACTGAGATGTACCCTTGAGCAGTATGTCCCAGTGACAAGAGGGGTACTGAAGATCAGCCAGATACTTCACTGTACTTGGTTCACCAGCTCAGCCTCCTAATAAACTTTAACAAGCAGCTAAGACCATTATTTCTCTTTATTTGCTGAGTTTAACCACAGAAATGTCCAGGGCCCACCAGCAGGCCTAAAGTTTTACTACACACTTCTATAACCTAAAGATAGCTCAACCAGTTTGCATTGAAGTCCCTGTAGTTACTGAATAATACGGCTTAGTATGTAATAAGTCTGGGATTTTTAGGGGTTTAGTGTGTTCCCTGTAGAGGATGTGTTAACTTATCATCACTTAGAAAATTTATTTTGGCATGAACATGATTGTTGATGAAGAAGCTGTGGAAGATTGTAGCCATCAAGTATTAAATGCTGAGTAACTTAAAGAAGTTTGACATTATCTACCCTGCTTTTTTTGATTATTTTGGTCTAGAACAAAATGCTAAAGCTCCAAAGTGAGAGGAGTGATCAGTAATAAAGCAGAACAGGAGCTGGATAAACAAAACAGAATGAAAGGAGCTAAATCAGTTCATGTGTAAACTGCAATGGAATAAAAAGTAGAATAAATGTACTTCAGTACACAGAACTGGGTAAATAAAGCTTGTTGCCACCCACATCTGATTATAACTAAACCGAGATGAAACAGGCAACATAGCACAATTATTACATTTCATTAGGAATTAATTAATTCAATTATTTAAAGTTCAGAAAGATGATTTCCCGAGACAGTGTATTAATTTGATCCCTTTACTCCATAATAGAATCGAGAGTTTTTTCTTTTATTTATTTATTCTAAAAGTAATGTTGGGTTAATAGAGTATGAGACTGTATTTGGTGAGGAGACACTGTAATTTTGTGCAGATGATTGTCATACACTTTAAGCCAGACTCTCATTTTCTTCCTCTGTGGGATTTAAATTCTGTAAATTATAAATAGTGTGGAAACAATGGAGTTTTGTGAGTGCGCTCTGGTAGAACAGAGCTTTAATTACTGCCATTCTAAGCTCCGTTTGCAGAGGGGAATTTTTCACTTTGGTGTACATATCTGCTCTGATTGCAGCCACCAGAGATAATAGTCGTCACTTTATGAGTAATTGCTGGTAATTAAAAATCCTTAAATTTCAAAGCTTGCACAGACAGAAGTAGAGTTTAACTGTGAGACTTTTCACTTTCCAACTGTATTAAAGAAAAAAACCTCTGGGGTCTAAGATTTCTGCATATCTTCTTAAATTCTCCTTTAAAGGCTCTTCATATAACATGATCCTCATATGTTTCATATCAAAATGCTCCATTATCTTCATCGCTGCTTTCCAAAAAATCTCTGTACTCCATTTCTCATGTGTCTCTGATGTGAACTGAATGAAGAATGAAGGGTTTCCGGAGTGATGGTCAGTCCTTAGTGATTTCCTGAGTGTCCATTGGTAAGTTTCACACCAGTTGTAGACGGACACATGAATCCAGCAGTTACACCAGTCTTCAATTACATATAACATATAACTGTCACAATGCAATAGTTTTAATAGATCATCATAGATCAAATAATATTTATAATTGTGTATATTTTGTTTATAATTCCTAAATTAGATTTGATTGTTGATGTATATTTAGAGTTTACAATTAACGCAGATTTTGGGATTGTGAAGGTTGTTGCTTTACAGATTTATTAACAGATTACTTATAGGTTCTATAGCTAGTACATTTATTATAGCTATTACAGATTTTAAAGAATTGATATAGATTGCTAATATCTGTCATAACCATGTCATAAGATATATATTACTTTTATAAATTGTTACTAATGTTAATTATATAAATATTTCATATGTTATTGCCCAAATATATGTAATTATGTAGTAACAATTCAGTAGGGGGAAGTACACATAATGCTCTTGTAATGCTGTTATTAAGCCTTAACAAGCTAATTGCTGCTAATTAGCTACCTTATTAAACATTAATTACTTTGTAATGCCTACTCTAATTGGCATATTATACACAACAATCTTTTGCACAACATTTTAGGTTTCCATTTTTTCCCTCATTAAGCCTTATAAAGCCATAGCTTTAATAATGATAACTAATGCATCATTATTATAAATATAATGGTTATAATCTACTCATTATTAGTTTGTTAAATGAATTAAGCACTTTTCAAAGCAGTGATTTGAGTATTACTTCACATAATCATAATCTTTTGCATAACGCTGATCTATACATTGCAGCACAGAAATACGTTTCAAACATTTTCTGAATCTGTAGAGTCACCCTTTCCATTCCATCGTCTCACGAGACACACGTGAAATGGTGTGCAGA
This sequence comes from Colossoma macropomum, assembly GCF_904425465.1. Classification (NCBI taxonomy): domain Eukaryota; kingdom Metazoa; phylum Chordata; class Actinopteri; order Characiformes; family Serrasalmidae; genus Colossoma; species Colossoma macropomum. The sequence goes on from NW_023494799.1 coordinate 23,163,525, forward strand.
GAGTTTACAGCTGCTGAAGTTGCTGCAGTGGTTTTGGAAAGTAGTGATGAAGATAACGAAGCATTTTGATATGAATCGGTGTATCAGTCTATCAAGTTATTTGCAAGTGCCTTTAATTTAAGATATGCAAAAATCAAGAAAATCCCTCAGCCCCCAGAGGGTTAAAAACCACCAAAAATTCTAAGTGTGTCTACCTTAAAAAGCCATTAACAGTCATTTTGACCATTAGCCTATGAATTGTCTCCGCGATCCAACTCTTCATTTTCATTGCAAAATATCTGGAAAAAATGGGCAAATATACTTCTTTTTGCTTACATAATTCATTTGTGGCACAATGCTTTTGTTTCAGCAAAATAATATTGTACTTATTTGTAGAGTCTGTGTAATCTAGAACTACTGCTAGTGCCTATGGAATAATTAATTATTCGTTTATAAAATTATAAATTATAAATTATAATTTTTTTGTTTTATTCTCTGTTCTGCCATAGGTTTTTAAAAAGGGTCAAAAGAGGGCCTTTCTAGCAGTTATGTAATGTCAGAAACAGAAACACAGTGGCTAAAACTGCAGCATAAAAGCTTCTATAAAATCCCAGCATGACCGGTTCACTAAATGTCATCTCTTCACCATATTCACCTTCCTGCTTAAGCAAAGCGAATGAACACCTTGATGCATGTCTGAAATGACGTAGGGTAGAATCATCCACTCTCTCTCTCTCTCACTCTCTCTCTCTCTCTCTCTCTCTCTCTCTCTCTCTCTCTCTCTAAATAAACATTAATAAATGAGAGAGAGTGAGACGCCCACCCACTCCATCTGCGTCCTGTCTGGCGCCTGCTTATGACACACACGCCATCATCTCCATCCCTGACTCACCGGCCCCACAGGAAAAGCACTTCAGCGCCCGTGAAGCCTTCATTCCATTCAGCTAGCCCATCATTTCACACATTACATCCGCACCGTCACTGCAACGGCATGTTTACACCGCCGCTTAAATGCCAGAGTGGTCTTACTGGAGCTTTCGCACATTATTTTGGTCGATTCGTGCTCAGGAATGGTGGTGCTGATTACTGCGACAGCCCTACGTTTTAGTTTAACCCCTTAAAATGTAAGCATATTATTTGTTATTAATATATGATGAACTTGGACACTGTTCTCTCTATGTGTGAAGTGTGATGCCTCGTTGAGCTGCTAGTGAGCAATTGGGGGGTGGGGGGAGGGGATCCCTGCTGTGAAAATGACTCATGCCTCTCCACAAAGATGGCCGTGCTGAGATAACATGGACAGGACAATTGCAGTTTTCTTGAACTGCCACAATAAAAACTAGCAAACACTTTCATGAATGTTGACTTGCTTGCTCTGCTATGAAGATGAAAATCCAATTTGCGTTTGGTTTGTAAATCATACACATTTTAAAAATATATTTCATCAACATTATTAAAAAATGCATAGTTGCACTGAGAGTTAAGGCTTATTATATATGTAATACATACATTACATAAATACATTACACATATGTGTTTTCAGTGAATTTTTTTGTTACTTTGATGAAATCAATAATTAGCATTTCCATAGTGATGTGAATTGGTGGATGCATTCACTTATGGTGCATCAAACAATAAAGGCAGCATGGAGCTTCTTTTACACAGTGATAGGAAACAAGGTAGCAAACGGACCAATTCCACATGCTAATCCTTTTTACTGACCAACATGGACATGCATGCTCACCAACTACTCTGAGGACAAAATTTAATCAGTTAAAGTAGATAAACACAAACAAATGAATCACTGATGAGACATTAGATAAGAAGAGGTTTAAATCAGAGGTGAGGCCTAAGCCCATACTCAAGTAAAAGTGTTGTTACTGCAGTGAAATAATGACTACAGCACAGGTAAAAGTATCTTTCCAAAAAACAACTTGAGTCAAAGTGTCAAACTAGCAGCGCAAAAAGCTACTTAAATGCTAAGTAGCTTACAGATCTGTAGTAGAACATCTTAGTCCATCCAACATTTATCAGCAGAAGAACTGAAGTTTATTAGACTCTGTTCTTCTAATAAAATGATGGAGCTCCAAAGTGAGAGGGGGGATCAACAGTAATGCAGAACAGGACCTGAACCAACACAACAGAAACCCAAACAAGAGATTTAGGAACACAATGTTGTTGACTTAAATCGAACTATGTGAAAATAGATATCTTTCCTTATGAATATACTTAAGTAGAAGCAAAAATATAATCATTTGAAACGTACAAGGCCATCAATATTTGTTATGGACAGGGGTTGCCATGTCAACAACACAAATATAACCACCAGTAAACCTTCCTGTGTCTTCATGTGTAATGTTTAAGGTGGTAAAATAGTGCTTCATTGTCTCATTCCTATCACTATCACTGTGAACAATTCTAACTGTGTGAGTTTCTCTACAATGGAGAATTTCTGTTTAAAATACATTATAATCCCTGAAAAATCACTGCATATGTCCCAAAAGGTAGACTGTAGACTATACAGCTGCCAGTGTAATGTGTCATAATGTCTGAATATTTGTGGTTTCCTGAAGGATAATAAAGCTGACAGGAAGAAGAGGCTTCTTAGAAGATATCAATATTACGTGGCTGTGAAAAAGCCGCCTGGCATTTTACCCACTCTCAAAAACAAGGATTAACCTTTTGCTTAGACATTTCTGAACACATCTGCTATTTTGCAAGCTTTTTCCACTGCTTTTTTACTGTAATGGATGTCTGTTTATGAGTCTTTTAAAGGTTTGGTCATGACATTAACAGAACATTCTGTATATGTGCGTATCTGTATGTATATGTTTGTTTCTTAGAAGTCAAAGCTATGTTAGATATAAATGAAGCAGGCTGAAGTTGAATAATTCTTTACGCAGTGGCTGTATTTGATTTCCTACAAAATGAGCTTATTAAGTACAGATGTAAAATTACTTTTGTCAGATATGATATCTACTCATGGATGCTAACACAGTGTATAACATCTATTTTACTTATATTATTATAGATTTGATTTACCGCTGTACCAGAAGGGTTTTGAGGAGTACTTATAAATACTTAAAAATATATTCTGGTATATACTACAGGTTACCTGTTAGAAACATTTATCTGTAACTTAATCCAAAAGGATTACTATGTTAAAGTGATTACTTGTGATAACTTAAAGAGATTAACTTGCATGAGAGTGAAAAAAGTGAACTGTGGAGGAAAACTATAATATAACTATAACAGAAAGAAAACAACCTCAGCTGTGAAACATGGTGGAGGTAGTTTTATGTTTAGGTACACTGTAACTAAATAGTGAAGGTGAATCACTCATCTTTTTGGATGATATGAACTGGTTCAATCATCTTTATTGATGATAGCGCTAGGTCACTTGTCTTTATTGATGATGGAACAAGATCACTTAGCTTTAGCAATGACGGAAATGGATCACTCCTCTTCATTGATGTTGGAAGTGAATCACTCGATGATGGAAGTAGATCACTTGTCTTCATTGAAGATGGAAGTAGATCACTTGTCTTTACTGATGATCTAAGTAGATCACTCATTTTTATTGGAGATGGAAGTAGATCTATCCTCTCTCTTTCTCGATGAGGGAGGTGAATCACTCGTCTTTATTGAAGATGGAAGTAGATCACTCCCCTTTATTCATGATAGAAGCAGATCTCTCATCTTTGTTGTTGGTGGAAATTGATCTATCACCTTATCTTTATCCACTGATGACACAGGGGGATCATTCATCTTTATTGATTATGGAGGTGGATCACTCATCTTTATTGAAGATGGAGGTGGATCATTCATCTTTATTGATTATGGAGGTAGATCACTCATCTTTATTGTTAATGGAAGTGGAGCACTTATCTTCATTGATGATGTGAACTTGATCACTCATCTTTACTGATTTAGTTAACTGGATCATTCATATTTATTGATGATGTGAACTGGATCACTTGTCCTTATTGTTGATTGCACTATATTGTTTATCTTTATTGAAGATGTGAACTGGAACACTCACTTTTACTGATCATGTAAACAGGATCACATGTCTTTATTGAAGATGTAGTAGGATCATTCGTCTTTATTGGATATGGAACTGGATCACTTTTCATGATGTTGCAACTGATGGCAGCAGAAAGATGAATTCTCGAGTCAAGAATGGATAAAGTAAGAACTAAAAATGGCTGGGATTGGATTCCCAGCATCTGGTGATGCATTTGTTTCACAGACATCATCCCAACTGAAATTACAGTAAAGTACCAAGCAATTTAATCAAGACTATGTTGATCTCTTTAAATACTTCTAGTCCACTAAAATCAAAGCACTCCATTTGTACAACTACTATATACTTTTACTATGATGCAACAGGATCACTATATTTTCAAATCCATTATGCTGAAGCCAAAGCAACACACACTTAAATTGTTATTGTACAGTTTTTACAGACTGCAATGCATACAGATAAGTAATGTATCCCCATTTCTATATTGATTTAGCTAAAAGTCACTTGGGAAATGTTATCACATACGTTGGATTTGTGGATACGTAGAAAGACTATAGATGTTGAATCTATGCCAGAGGCACTTAATATTGAGATGTAATGAGTCTTTTATAATTAGCATGCAGAGGACATGCAGATTATAGCTAATGCTGGCTGGTGCTGACCTATTTTAAAAGGAACTAGGACACACACATATTCTCGCCAATCCATGTATGGTCACAGGTGTCCTGCTGAGTGAAGCTGAGCCATGCTGACATAAAATAATGTAATTACACAGCATATACTGAGTTACAATCGGGTATACTGGGTATTCTAACTGAGTTACAATGAAATTCTTTAGTTTCTGTTAGGCATCCTGAACAAGAAAGAAGCCAATATAAATCATGCATTGTGAAAATGGTTTGTTTAGGTTATTTTGGCACAATTCTGCATAATTTTTAAGAATACTTTAATACAAACATTACAACCAATATTACAATCTGTATTTTTCATTTTGTTTGAATATGTTTTTTGGATAATTACTTTTATTTGGAATTTATTTCTGAGAATATCCTGACAATGTGCCTTATTCTCCAATATCTTCTTAAGATTTTTCTTAAATCTGTGCTTGAGAATGTTCTAAGAAAAAGTCTACGTCAAAGTCATGATGACAGAAATGTTCTCACCCTTGTGCTCTCGAGTGTGTGTACATTCTGTTCTTACCTAAGAGCAAATCCCTAATAAGAAAACATTGGAGAATGTTAGAATCTTCGTCAAACTGCGCAAGTGGCTTTTCAGAAGAAATTTCTATTTAAGAATGGTTAGTGAATGAGGCTCAATGTTATTTTGGACAGAAAAGGAGGGAACATTTTTAATAACATTAATAGCATCTGGCAGACACTCTTATCCAGAGTGACGTACAATTTAATCATATAAGAAAAGTAAGCCAAGGTAGTATTAGGATTCTTGCTAAGACTTTTGCAGTGAGATGTTTTTGCTGGCATTTTGGGCAACAGTGTTACCCACTACATGATACTAACCATACAAATAGTACTGTGCAAAAGTCAGAGACCACCCTTCATTTATTAAAATTCCTGTCAAAATTGCCAAGTACAAATTATTCATTTTTTCAGGAGATATTTCTAAGGAGATCAGATAAAAGATAATCCGCTTACACAAACAAGGAGAAAGTCAAAGGAAAATAAATGAAAAAAAAATTAAAAGCTACAGAAAAAGCGGAACTCCTTACAACCACCTGGAAGACCTGGTAGACACCAAAACTGCCCCCATCAGATAAACAGCACTTAAAGCTTTCATCTTTGAGAGAGAGGAGAAAATCAAGCTGCTTCAGATCTGAAAACATCCACAAGTGTTTCTGTCCATCCTCCCACTGTGAGAAGACAACTCAGCGCTGTGGATCTGAAAAGACGTGTATCTGTTAAGAAGACCTCACTGAGAAAAGGAGACAGACACATCAAACAAAGAAGCTGAACAATGGACTGACCACCCCAGAGTCCAGACCTCAACATCACTGAATGTGTTAGATTACTTCAGAAAATGATCAACCAACTTCTAAGACTGAACTTTGGAGGTGTGTCTGCAGATTTCTTTGAGAAACTGAAAGTGAGTCTCCTGAAAGAATGGAAGCTGTAATAAAGGTAAAGAGTGACACACTGAACACTCAAACAGCTGATAGATTTATTTGCTGAGGCTTATTATATTACAATTATCTAATGTTCTAAAATCTGTTTGTTAGAACCCCAGCAAACAAGGAATACTGTCCTATAGCATTAGTAACATACAGATGGATTGCAGATGAGAGCATGGTGAATAAGTGAGTAGTGTGGATGGATGTTGTGATGGTCACATTGACTGCACATTCATACATGAGTGTTTGTGCATCTCTGTAAAGGATCTCTCTCTCTCCCTCTGTCTCTCTCTCTTTCTCTCTGTCTGTCCCCCCCTCCATCGCAGTGCATCTCTTTCATATTTTATGATGTGCCTGAGTGGGGTCTGCATTGCCTGCAGACAGCTCCATCCCTGCAATCACAATAAACCCACAATAAACTCACAATAAATCAACAATAAATTTGGAGAAATGCACCTCTCACATGGCAGCTACATTGCTTATCAAAAGTTTGGGGACACGTATTTATGCCGAGTCAGAATTGCTCACAGTGGTGGTGATAGAAACCAGACGTCCACCTTTAAAAGCTCCCTCCCAGAAAGTTATTACATGAAATGGTTATCAATATGCTGCCTGATGTCTGAAATATTGTTTTATGGTAGTTTCAAAAAGGCGTTGGCCTAAAACATAGAGGGGTACATGAGTGTTATGAGGTGAAATAGCCCCAAAAAGAAAGCATATTCTTTCGGATTTTTTGCTAATTTACCGTCTTCAACATTCCATATTAAACTCAGAAGACATGTGTAGGTTCACTGGTGGTTTTGGGTAGTAAATAAAATGGTTATATTTGTGTTGTAGTCATGGTCACCCCTGGTTCCTATCACCACCACTGTAAAGACATCTGAACCATTTCACACCAAACCGCTCTGAATGATTTCTCAGTTGCTAATTTAAGCTGCGACGCTGAAAATATAAGGAATTTGCATTTCAATATATTCAAGTCCACACATTTTTTCCCCTTGTTGTGATGTCAGCACTCATCATCACTCAAACCCTTCAGGTGTTTAAACCCCCTCTGGGCAAAAAGAGTTTTGACTATGTGCTTATAACACTAGAAGAGTCTCTACAATCAACCATTTCACACCAAACCACTCTGAATAACTGCTCAATCACTGGATTATGCTGCAATGCTAAAAATATAAGGAATTAGCATTTTAATACATTGAATTCCACACATTTCCTTCCCTTGTTGTGATGTTGTGATCCATGCATTTAAACAGAATTTTGACTATGTGCTTTTAACAGTAGTTTCTAAGAGAAAAAGCTCAGATCATTATTTAGGCAAAACCAGCTCCTCACACCAAGGCAGACACTTTAACATGAGACAGAGTGTCAAAGCTAAACACAGCCAAAGCGTTAGCGCATAGCTGCTGTATGTTTACTAAACCGTTGCAGAAAATGCCAATTTTTGATGGGCAGTGGTACCTCTTCCAGCATCTCCAGGGCAGCCTCTGGAGCACTAATTTGCTAAGAGGGAATTGCAAACACTTCACATTCATTTGCCGAGTTTAGAGGACTCAGAGGGGCCTCTCCTGTAATTTATTGTGAAAATTAGTCTCGATATCAGCCTCCCGTAATGCAGCGGAGAGCCCAGCACTGACGCTGGGAATGCAGAGACTGTGCTGGAGAAGCAGAGGCTGTGAGTTAATGTGGGCCTCACATATTTAGCCTGGAGCTGTGGGAATAGAACACAGCGGTTCAGGCAGACTGGTGCCTACAGCATGGCAGATGGAGAGAGAGAGAGAGAGAGAGAGAGAGAGAGAGAGAGAGAGAGAGAGAGAGAGAGAGAGAGAGAGAGAGAGAGAGAGAGAGAATGTTGTGCATGTGTTCAGGAGAAATACCAAAATTTGTTCAATTATCAACAAAATAAGTATAAAATCGTCGCTTCACTTTTCAAAATAAGAGTGCCAAAAAGGGCTCTTTGGAGCAATGCCACAGAACAACCATTTATGGTTCCCTAAAGAACCTTTGAATTGAGTATTTTCAAGTGTGTTTTTTTGAAGAATCATTCACTGAAAGGTTCTTAAGGGTACCAAAAGTGGTTCTTCTACAGGATCTGGAGAAATCTCTGTATGCAAGGGACAAGGCCAAAAACCAGTATTTGCTGGCCATGATCTTTGGGCCCTTAGGCGGCACTACATTAAAAACAGACAGGATTCTGCATGGGCTCAGGAACACTTCTGAAAACCACTGTCTGTGAAAATAGTTTGTTGCTGCATCCACAAATGGAAGTTAAAACTCTAAAACGCAAAGAAGAAACCATATACAAACAGGATCCAGAAATGCTGCCACCCTCTCTGGGTCTGAGCTCATTTAAAATGGACTGAGGGATAGTGGAAAAGTGTCCTGTGGTCTGACAAATCAAAATTTGAAATTCCTTTTGGAAATCATGGACACTGTGTCCTCCGGGCTAAAGACCACTCAGCTTGTTATCAGTGCACAGTTCAAAAGCCAGTATTCATGATGGTATAGAGGTGTATTAGTGAACATGGCATGGGTGATGTGCACATCTGTGAAAGCACCATTAATGCTGAACGATATATAAAGGTTTTGGCAACATATACTGCCATCCAGACAATGTCTTTTTCAAGGAAGGCCTTGTTTGTTTCAGCAAGATGATGCCAAACCACATTCTGCATGTATTACAACAGCATTACTCCGTATTAGAAGAGTCTGGCCACTTAAAACATTTGGCGCATTATGAAATGAAAAATACAACAAAGAGATCCAGAACTGTTGAGCAGCTGAAATCCTATATCAAACAAGAATGAGAAAACATTTCACTTTCAAAAGTACAGCAATTGGTTTCCTCATTTCCCAAACACGTACAGAGTGTATTTAAAAGAAGAGGTGATGAAACACAGTGGTAAACATGCCCCTGTCCCACTTTTTTGTAACGTGTTGTCGGGATCAAATTCAAAATGGACATATATCTTTCAAAGAACAATAACATTTCTCAGTTTCAACATTTGATATGTTGTCTTTGTAGTATTTTCCATTAAAAATATGTTTTACATGATTTGCACATCATTGCATTCTATTTTAATTTACACTCTGCAGTGTCCAAACTTTTTTGGAAATGGGGTTGTATATAAATTGTTACTGTTTTTCTTCTTCAGATTTTTGTTAGTATTAAATGTATCTTTTCATTGCCGTGGCAACAGTGGTTAATTATTGTTCGTGCCAGTCCAGCTATTTGAACCTGAATCTGAAAGAGAGAAAGAGAGAGAGAGAGTTGTAAACATTGGCTGATTTCCAAGTGTATGAGCAGAGAGTCCAGAGCAGGGTGGAACCAAAACCAACAACAAACAGATAAAGGACATTACACAGCACTGGAAGGAGGGATGGATGGAATAATGTAGGGAGGAATGATAAGAGGGATGCAGGAATTGACAGTTGGATGAAGGAAAGGATGAAAGGACGAAGGGATGGAAAGTTGGAGAGAGAGAGATGAGAGATAGAGAATTAGGATTGAGGGAAAGATTGAGGAGTGTAGAAAAAAGGAATGGATTAAGGGATAAAGGGATGACAAAGAGATGGAGGGAGAGATGGAGGAATGAAGTTATTCAGTCTTGACGGTTGTAGAAAGAAAGGAATGAATTAGAGGGATAGAGGGATAGAGGGATGGATGAAGAGATGAAGATAATGTTGTACATGAGAGAGGGATGAATGCAGGGAAAAACAAAGACAGAGGGATAGATAAAGTGGATGGTGGGATGCAGAGAGGACAGGTGAACAGTTAAGATAGATAGATAGATAGATAGATAGATAGATAGATAGATAGATAGATAGAAAAGAATGGATGGAGGGATAGAGGGATGGGTGGAGAGATGGAGGTAAGGTTGGATGTGAGAGAAGGATGAATGAAGAGATGCAGGGAAGGACAAAAACAGTTGGAGGAATAGAAGGATGGATGGTGGGAAGTGAAAGAGTGAGAAAGTCATGGATAAGTGTAAGGATGTATGTATGTATGGATAGATGAATGAATAGATAGATGGAAGGATAAAAGATAATGGAGAGAGATGAGAGAGTGAAAGAGGGATGGAGGGATTCAGAAGAAGATGAAAGGATGGAATGGGGTGGAGAGATGATTGAGGTATTGAGGTAAACCGTAAACAGGTGTAGAAAAGAAGGAGTGGATAGAAAAATGGACAATGAGGAGAAGGGAAGGTTGAAGGATGGAGTGATGGATGTAGGGGTGGAGGGAAAGACAAAGAGAGACAGTTGGATAGAAGGATGGATGAAGGGAAGGGTTATTGGATAGACAGATCAATAGATGAAGAGAGCTTTATTTTAACACTATTTCTAGATGAGGTGATCAATATAACAGAACTATATTCATCGGTAGTCATTTATATAAGTTACTCATTATAGAGAACACATCACTGTGGAGGGAAGAAGGGATGAATGATGCTGTGAATGGATGGTGGAACAATGGTATGTGAGAGAAGAGCAGTGAAAGACTGTGTGGTTCTATGTTAAGATTTTCTTCACATCGACTGCACCATGCACATGCGAGTGTGCGGCAGAGTAAACGGCTGGGGGAGGTTTGATATCTAAGACTGTGCGTGAGCAGCATGGAGAACAAATTCCCCCGCAGACTGCTGTGTGTGTGTCTATGTGTGTGGGTGTGGGTGTGTGTGTGCTCAGTGGTGAACCTAAGCAGTGTCTCGGTCTTCTTTGTGCTCTGGTTTTCATGGACTGTCTTATATACCTGTTACGTTTTACAAGAGAAAGTAAATATGAGCTGTGTTCATATTACAGTGCTGACGCAGTGCAAATCTGATTTCTTTGCCATAGTGTGACACAGATGTGATGTTTTAAGAGGTGTGTGAATGCAATTCAGATGTTTTCAAATCAAATTTTGAGACACTTTCACAGAGAAGAGAAGAGAAAAAAAAAGAAGAGTGGAAAAGAGTGGAGAGAAGAAAACAAGAGAGGAGAAAAGAAGAGAAGATAGGAGAGAACAAGAGAATAGAAGAGAGAACACAAGAGAGAACAAGAGAAGAGAAGAGATAAGAAGAGATGAGAAGAGAAGAAAGAACAAGAAAAGAGGAGAGAAAAGAAGAGAAGAGAAGAGAGAACAAGAAAAGAGGAGAGAAAAGAAGAGAAGAGAGAACAGAAAAGAGGAGAGAAGAGAAAAGAAGAGAAGAGTTGACATGAGAAGAGAAGAGAAGAGAAGAGCCATTTTCATATGTGCTCAATATCTTGTTCAGAGAGGCTCCTGTTGCAGTTGGATGGAGCCCCATCACTCCAGAGAATGGAGTCCCACTGCTCCACAGTCCAATGATGGGCAGCTTTATACTCACCGACGCTTGGCACTGGGCATGGTGAGACTATTGAAGCTGTGCCAGCCATGGGAGACCTTCTCTCATAAGAAGGCTCTTTTTGCACCTTTGAGAACCTTCAAGGCAGGTAGATTAGACCTGAGCAAAACGTCAGACCTTAGCAATGAATTTTAATTAATGTTTCTTGTTGTAAGTGCAAGAGTTTTCTAGACAGATTGAGTCTCTGAAGGGCTTCATTGTGAAGAGGCTGTCCCTTACATCACCTTCATTCAGCTCCACCTGAGTGTACCACCTGTTCAGCCACCTGCCACTCTCTCTTTTACAGCTCACTTCTGACCCCCACTGCCACCTTTAACACCCATAATGCATTTGGACAGGATCACACTCACCTTGAAATGGAAGACACTGTTATGAATGAATTGTCAATGTCTGTTCTTGCAGATCACATACAGTGTGCATATTGGTCATATAGCTATTAAACTCTCAGTTAAAGAGTTATTTATATTATATCATAATTATATTATATTTATATGTATTTCTCGCTCATATAACATTGAAAGAAACTGAAAAATTGAATGGAAAGTGTAGCTTTCAATCTACATTGCATTAGTGTTTGTAAGTAGAAGATTAGATGATTTATTAATGAATTTCATTTGATGAAAAGCTATTGTTTTGTTTTCTGATGCTAAAAAAATCTGTGTAAATTTTTGCCATGTTTTTGACATTTTTTAACAAAAAAAAGTCAGAATGCAAATTAAATACAAACACCATTCATTGGATTTCTTATATAATTATATAATTATATTTGAAAAAAATATGTTATATGAATCAAATGTATATCAATATATAGCAATAATAAAAAAATCCCTCCAGACTTCTATAAGGGTTAACAAATGAGTTGAATGTATTTAATCAGAAGTATAGACTCAAACCTGTCAATATAGAATGCAAATCATCTAAAAATGTAATTCATTGTGTTACTTACTGTGTAATAATTATGTAAAAATACAACAGCATTTAAATATTGTACAAAACACTACCAATAACTGCAGATTTGTAAGGGTTAACAAAACATCTGGTATGTTTAGTCAGATGTTCAGACTTGAATATGCTAATACACAATGTAAATCATATAAAAATGTAATTCCCTGTATTACTTACTATGAACTTAATTTTAGTACTTTAGCAAAACAATTGAAATCACTTTACACTCAGGGTTAATGAAAAGCTCAACATCTCAATGTAAATCATGTTACTTACTACATAATAAATCTGTAATAACATAATTACAGTTGCGTATCCCAGCAAAACAGTATTAATAACTCTTTTAAGGGTTAGGTTGCAGCCATGTCATTTCTACATCGTTGTATAGAGCCAGTATAAACCAGACATCACTGCCAAATAAGAGCAATGGCAACAATTTAGCCCTGCACATTAGAACACAGTAGAGCAGAGTCTGGTGTTTTTCTGCTCTAATACAACTGATTCAGCTACAAATGGCTTGATAATTAGATGATGAGTCGAGTCAGGTGTATTGGTGCAGAGGGAAAACACTAAAACATGCAGTGTGGGGGGATTTCAGGACGGGCATTCAGGATGCTGCTGTATGCAGTATCTTTGGAAAAGATGTTTCCTCAGGGAAGTGTTTTATACTTTTCCTGGAACATGCCTTACTCCTGTATGCATATAAGAAATGCACAAAACAGTCTGTGCAATTTTTTTTTTCTTTCTCTTTTTCTGTAGCTGCAGTGAGAGAAACCCTTTAGCTTGCACCTGTCATGCATATTAAAATGTTATTCAGTCAAAGTACATCACAGATGTACTCAGACTTCTTTCATCAGTCTTGCACCAATTCATTCTTTGAGTTGTGGTGTAAAAAAAAAGATGAGAAAGTGCATTTTCTGGTGAAGTAAGAAGTGGGGAACACTCAGAGTCTTCTGTGGTCTTCCACGCCTTCAGGGAAGGCTTAATAATTACTGTGATAGACTGTATGTCTGTACTAGTTCATTTTTATTTATTACACTAATGATCTTTTTCTTTGTGGTATCTAGGTCCAAGCAAGCCAAAGCGAAGCCAAGCAACTTCATTGGTTAGGACTTCAGGAGCTGGACTGAAGGCCTTATGTTTTAAATAAAGTAAACATAATTAGGAACTGAATGAATTGATTTACAAGGGGACCAATTTTGTGAGTAACAAATGTCAATCTAGAGCCCTATGGGTTAGTTTTACATGAGGAGGTGGGGTAATGTCATTTTTACTGCCATTTCTCAGTGATTTTTGTCCCATGCGAATGTGCCACGTCAGTCATTTTTACTGTCTACGCGTTCCCACTTCAGTAAAAATTCCGACGCCTTTTACTTTCTATAAAATGAGCTATAAAAATAATCTCAGGTTATTTTAAACCTCAACATGTCAGTAAAACACATCATATTTTGTAAAAATTTCTTAAGTATGGAAGCATTTAAACAAACACTTATTAGTGTTCTCAGTGGCACAATTCAAGCTGATACGTAGTGTATACTGTCCTGCCTCATGTATACAACTTAGAACACATGAAAAATACAGAAATAAAATAGATATTTTATCCGGTGAAGTTGAGTGCTTGCTGTGAATTCTCAAGCTAATGCCAAAAGTAATTATAACAGTGTTTACTTAAAACAGTAAGATAGCTATGTAAATGGTTAGAGTGAACAAAATAGTGGTTAAACTCAATGTTTTGATGTTTCCACTCTTTTCTGATGTAAAGGCATAATAAATTGAGTAGCCACTCCCATCTTTGTTGTTTCTTAGGATTACTTATCTTGTGCAAATCATTTCTAAACATTACAGATGTCCAGTGGTAAACTGGCATTACCCATCTCCCCATGGAAAACTAATCCAGCGTGAATAGGACTTAGGACTTTTGTCTTTTACAACATTCAAATTTTAGAGTTTATTGTAGAATGGCCAAAAAATGCTCATATGAACTGCTATTTGCTCATCGCTAATATACTACTAGAATCACGTAGGGTACCTAGCAGAAATTAGACTGCTGTTTTTGACATGTCTTGACATTATGGTCTAAACTGACAACCTATCTATCTCACTGCATGCTTATGTCCTATGATGTGCTGTTTGACCTTGTACATATTTATGAGTAAGCAATATTAGCCGCAATTCACTCAGAGTCAATGGCAAATAAATAATAATTTAAAAAGTACAAGAATGGCATTTATACTCTGCATTTCCAGTTTGTTAGGTCCTCCTTCCTTGTACCTACATTCATTGGCTATTTTATCAGAAACACAAACAATATCTGGTTAGTGGTCCTTGGGTGGTCCCTTTTCATTGAGGTACAGTATAAAAGGAGGGTGATATATTGTGCTGCTACAGATGGGCTACAATCTATAGCATATATGGTAGGCATTTCTAATAAAATGACCCAGGTGTGCAGATACAAGGATGTGCCCCCCACCCCACCCCCCTTTTTGTAGCAGCAGCTATTATAATGTTAATGTTTTTGTGTACAGTATGTGTGTGTGTGTGTGTGTGTGTGTGTGTGTGTCTGTGTAAAGCCCACCTCTTAACCATGGAGGCAAATAAATATTACAGTAACCACAGGGAATGAAGCTCGTCTTTGAGTGGAGTTCCTGAGAACCCCCACTGCTTCTAGATGAGAGGAAACACACACACACATATATACACACACACACACACACACACATTTTTGTTTTTACACATTAGGTCATATATGGGTACTATATGCATTATATATCTGTAAATATATATGACAAAAAATGCCCCATATGTATTATACATGAAAGTACACATACACTTTTATAAATGATGGTTCTTCAAGGGTTTTTTAGTAAAGACAATGGTTCTATATGGAACATTGAACACTCAAAGAACAATTTGCATGCTTGAAGGGTTCCTTGCATCAGGAAATTGTTCTTTGAATTGATGGACAATGTGTTGTAAATGGTTTTATATATAACCATTTTTGGTGCTAAATAAAACCACACACAACACATTGTCCATTAATTCAAAGGACGAATTCATTTTTATGTATTACAATACTAAGATTTTTCTGAACAAATAAACACTTACTTTCCAAATACTTTGTTTTGTAACTCTTTTTATTCAGGTGCCTAAAACTTTTGCACAGTATTGTATATAATTACCTACGTGTAATAATAATATGTACATTATGTGCACATTTAATATTAAGCACCTATATGTAATTATGCATATGTACAAAATGTGGAAATGTAATGACATAGCATAAAAAGTGTCTTTAAGCAATGCAGGTTTTCTCACCCTAAAGGTAATCTTAGGGTAAAAGAAATGTCTTGAAACTATACAAAAACAAACACAGTCACACACACATGTGAATGTTTATATGACCGCAGATGCACATGCATGTATGGCAGCAGTGTTTATGTGCAGTTGAGTGGGTGGAATAACTGCAGGGTTTCTGTTTGTCCTCATGGATTTTTAATGACGATGACATCTTCTTTACCTCATCTGCCCTCATATGTAACGTCTACACAGGACCTGATTTCATAAGCATGTATATAGGTTATGTTTAATGTACACTTTTAAAAAAAGACTCTTTAAGGGTTCTTTAGAAAAAATGGCCCTATATAGAACAATTCAGGTTGATGGAGAATGCATTGTATATAGTTCTATATGGAACCTTTTTGAAAATATTTCTATATAGCACCAAAAAGGTATAGCAGAACCCTTTTTGGTTCTATATAGAACCATATACAACACATTCTCCATCAATGGGAAGAACCATTTCACCATGCAAAGAACTATTTAAGCATGCAAATGGTTGTTCGAGTGTTTATGGGTCTATATAGAGCCACTGTTTTCAGTGAAGAACCCTTAAAGAACCATCTTTTTTAAGAGTGTAGCAGTGGTGTCAGACTAGAACTGAATCATTTGCTTATGAAATTTTGTCTGGATTTTCCTCCAACAAAACCTTTGTATTTGAATTTGTACTTTTTTTATTTGAAATGTACCCTGTAGATTATCTACAGATGTTCAATTTTTTTACAAACTAACTGTTAAAACTGAGTTCTAAACAGTGGTGAGGTTAGGGTTAGGGAATGGATCAGGGTTAAGGCTAGGACCAGAGTGAGGGTTGGTTTTGGTTTTGGGTTCAGGGTAAGATCAGGGTTAGGATTAGAGCAGGTTTAGAGTTAAAGACAATTATGTGAATTTAGTAGATATTTAGTTGAATGTATCTAAGGTGGACCACCAAATAAAGTGTTACCAAATAAAATATATTAAATCAACACTGTTACTGCTGAAAGTAAGCACAAAGACAATTTGTGTTGCTGTGAAATATTTGGTCACACTTTATTTGAAGGGTTTCAGTCACGTGATTTTTCAATTGTGGCCACCATATTTGGGACCGAATATCTGGCTTCACTGCTCCACACAAACATAACTAGAGGTGAAAGATGGCTAAAACTACTCATGTTACCTCGACAAAGTCGATAACATAGGCTGCGATCCTTATACAGGTTCTCCCCGAACTCCCACTGGTCCCACTTCAGCTGGCGGAAAGCTATCAAATTTGTGTTTTCCTGACATTTATATTTATCTTATACCCAGCCTCTCTCCCTATTCTGGAGAGTCTCTCAAAGCATTTAAAAGCACAGAAGCCCACCAGTTTTTCATGTCAGGGTAGGTAAAGTATCCCATGGTGCTGCATAAAGAGGAGAAAAAAGGGAGGGTAAGGGGACATCAGCTAATTAACACAGATGTGAACAATGCTAGCCTTTAGATAACTTTTGTTAATGTTAACAGCCAAGAGATAAACAGTTGTCCCCCTATCGGAGCTGCAAACAGCCAGTATAACTTTACTTCTTTGTTTCTGGAGATTTAAATGTTGTTTGAATGGAGAAACAAAAATGTTAAATATCAGACTGAATGTCATGGGTGTTTCGACAGACGTGATTTTGTAAGTTTGCTAGTGCAGTTAGTGCAGAGTTCCCAGCTCCTGTCCTGCAACCCCAGCACTGTATAATTGTGGTTTCCCTGTTAAAATAGCTTATATTATTAGCTAATGAGCTAAAAACACTAAACTATACAGTGCAGGGGCTCCAAGCCTGGAGTCTGAAAACACTGAATTAAAGGTCTGTGCTGTCTCTCGTCATTGTCAGCTTCTGACACGTCTTGCAGGTGAATCATTTGCAAAGCACAGCAAATTAAAGGTATCGTGTAGCGCAGTCACTCCCTGATTTATATGACAACTATACACTGTGACATCACGTGAAATGCAAGAATAGATGATCTTCAGATACTTACATTCTTAACAAACTTTTCGGTAATATTCAGTTGATTATCAACAACATTTAGGTTATGGTTAGGTTTAGGAGTAGGTTTTGCTTTGAGGTTAGGGTTAGGGATAAATTTAATAGAAATTTTCACATACAACTTCAGTTGCATTAAAAAAAAAAAAAAATCATTGAATGTTAGTTAAAGGTAAACTAGGTGAAGGCATCTATAATGGACCATTCAAATAAAGTGTTACCAAATACACCAATCAGGCATAACATTATGACCACCTCCTTGTTTCTACGCTCATTGTCCATTTTATCAGCTCCACTTACTATATAGGTGCACTTTGTAGTTCTACAGTTACAGACTGTAGTCCATCTGTTTCTCTGCATACTTTGTTAACCCCTTTTACGCTGTTCCTCAGTGGTCAGGACCCCCATGGACCCTCACAGAGCAGGTACTATTTGGGTGGTGGATCATTCTCAGCACTGCAGTAACACTGATGTAGAGGTGGTGTCTTAGTGCATGTTGTGCTGGTACGAGTGGATCAGACACAGCAGTGCTGCTGGAGTTTTTAAACACTGTGTCCACTCACTGTCCACTCTATTAGACACTCCCACCTTGTCAGTCCACCTTGTAGATGTAAAGTCAGAGACGATAGCTCATCTGCTGCTGCACAGTTTGTGTTGGTCATCCTCTAGTCCTTCATCAGTGGTCACAGGACGCTGCTCACAGGACGCTGTTGGCTGGATATTTTTGGTTGGTGGACTATTCTCAGTCCAGCAGTGACACTGAGGTGTTTAAAAACTCCAGCAGCACTGCTTTGTCTGATCCACTCAGACCAGCACAACACACACCAACAGACCACCTCTACATCAGTGTTACTGCAGTGCTGAGAATGATCCACCACCCAAATAGTACCTGCTCTGTGAGGGTCCATGGGGGTCCTGACCACTGAAGAATAGGGTAAAAGGGGGCTAACAAAGTATGCAGAGAAACAGATGGACTACAGTCTGTAATTGTAGAACTACAAAGTGCACCTATATAGTAAGTGGAGCTGATAAAATGGACAATGAGCGTAGAAACAAGGAGGTGGTCATAATGTTATGCCTGATCGGTGTATTTTATTAATGTTGAAATGATTGTACACATTTGAATCAATTAAATCCAACGCACTGTTTTTTTCAGCAAGGATGTATACACATAGATGTGTATATATATATATATATATATATATATACTGTACATGTTTTGGAAGAACACTCTTCTCTGCAGTCACACCTGCTTCAAACCACAAGAATCTGCCATTTCATCACTCTGTATTCTAATGTCAAATAAAGCTTTAAATGATAGAAAACGAGGGCGCTGCTCGAGGCAGCTGTGCTGTATGGGATTCAAAGAGCATCGGTCATCCGTCCATTAACATTTCTTTCCGTGCCATTTCTCTCCGAGAAGAAAGGAGATATTCCTTCATATTCGGCTAATTGATTTGTCTGAGCGTCTGGTAAAGCAGTCATAACATACTCTAATGAATGTTTTCCTTCGCGTTTTGACAGAGCAAATCCTCCGTAACGTGCGTAACACATAAAATAATCCTAATAAATTTATCCCAAGTGAGGGCCTCTGATTAATTCAGCTTTATAAACTGTAATCCAGATGCCGTGCTGTGCATTCTGAAGGTTTTGAGGCTGGTGGAGATAAGAAAGAGCTTGCAGAGTCAATATGCCTCTCAGATCAGGAGAGCTGATGGTTATGTAAGTCAAAAAGATGAAAAATCTTAACCTACATCAAACTAGTTTGTATGAAATAGTGCAAGGTTAAGGATACAGAATACATTTCTTACAGCAGTGGACAATCGTTTAGATTCCTGCATATCCATTCTGTGGTCAAGGCTGAACTTTTCTAAGAAGTAATCAACCTAAATAAAATCTTTGAATGAAGGATTTTTTCAATCAGTGCATTTTTGAGTCGAATAAAACTAGTTAATTTGCTTGTTACTACAAGAAGTAATTTTTTTAGATTGATCTGACCAGCAATTTTTTTACAGTGCACCATAAGTAAATTTGAGAATGCCAGCTGTTCTTTATACTTTGGGAAGAATTTACAATGAATATTCATATTGATGATGGTAATATATTGATACATCTGAATATATAAGGGACAATTTACATTAAAACACCTTCACATATCTTTCATCTTTCTTATTTCAGGCTAAAAGCTTTTCCTAAAACTATGATAAAACACTCTCTCAAGCATCAGACAGAGTATTCATAACCATTTCATGTAATATCTTTCTGCAAGGGAGCTTGTGGAGGTGGACGTCTGGTTCCTATCACCACCACTAAGAACAATTCTGACTTGGTAAGTTTCTCTAGAACAGAGCATTTCACACCAAACCTCTCTGAATGACTTCATTTACAAAACCTTTCAATTATGGAACATTTTTGAAAAATTAATGGAATTCTCCTGTAAATAATCTTCTCACATAGTAGAGAAATGTACAGTTATACTAATAGTATTATAGCTAACTGTCTATTCATTTTGCATACATTATCAATCATTATTTTTCATATCAGTTTTAGTTTTTTTTTTTTTGAGTAAAAAAGCCAGACTGGTGATACTATAGTGTGGATCATTTCATTTACTTCAGAAATGTTTACTTTTTAAAATATATTTTATGGATTCCTTACAGCACTTTGGCAGCAAACTGTGTTTCTTTGTGAATGATAATCTAATGCTTTGAGGTTGTGTCAGCTGTGTTTGGAAATGTAAACTCTGTTTCATGAACCGTGTTTAAACAGCGGAGATAAGGACGCTCTTTATGAGGGGAATAAAAAAGCAGCAACAAATGGCTCTGAGAGATACTCTGGTTAATGGCTAATAAATATTTGAACGAGAGCCGTAGACTCAAAAGGAATCCTGAAGAGGGTGAGAATGGCTATTGTACAATGAGCTCCTTTCACCGGTTCCTTAAGCTCTTAAAGAGATGTTCCTTTTGCATTTTGGTACCTCCCCATGGTTCTACCTTATGCTTATAGAGAATTTTTCCTTTTGAGACTTGGCTCCTCTCACTGGTTCCAGATGTTCCTTTTGAGTCTTGGTTCCTCTCAGGTGTTCTACCTCATGATCTTTGGTCTTCATGCTCGTAGAGAATTTTTCCTTTTGAGTCTTGATTCCTCTCAGTACTTTTCCCTCATGCTTTTGGGGAGTTTCTCCTTTTGAGTCGTGGTTCCTCACAGTGTCTCTTCCGCATGCTCTTACAAAGGTTCTCCTTTTGAGTCTTGGCTCCACTAAGTGATTTCTCATGCTGTTAGGAAGATGTTTCTTTTGAATTTTGGTTCTTCCCTGTGGTTCTACCTCTTTGGTTTCTCTCAGTGTTTTGTCTTCATGCTCATAGGGAGTTTTTCCTTTTGAGTCTTGGCTCCTCTCACTGGTTCTTCATGCTCTTTTTGAGTCTTGGTTCCTCTTCCTCATGCTCTTTGGTTCATCTCAGTGGATGTCTTCATGATATTAGAGAGTTTCTTCTTTTGGGTCTTGGTTCCTCTCACTGGCTCCTCATGCTCTTAAGCAGATGTTTCTTTTGAGTCCTGGTTCCTCTCAGTGGTACTCCTTCATGCTCTTAGGGAGTTTTTCCTTTTGTCTCTTGATTCCTCACAGTGTTTCTTTTGCATGCTCTTACAAAGGTTCTCCTTTTGAATTTTGGTTCCTCTCTGTGGTTCTACCGCATACTCTTTGGTTCCTCTCAGTGTTTTGTCTTCATGCTCATAGAGAATTTTTCCTTTTGAGACTTGGCTCCTCATTGTGTTTCTTCTGTATGCTCTTACAGAGGTCTTCACTGGTTCTTCATGCTCTTAGAGAGATTTCTTTTGAGTCCTGGTTCCTCTTAGTGGTTCTTCCTCATTTTCCTAGGGAGTTTTTCCTTTTGAGTCTTGGTTTTGGTCTGACTGGTTCAGTATGTTCCTTTTGCATCTTGATTCCTCTCAGTTGTTCTTGCTCATGCTCTTTGATTCCTCTCGGTGTTCTGTCTTCATGATCTTAGAGTTTCTCCTTTTGAGCCTTGGCTCCTTCTGCTGGTTCCAGATAATCTTTTTGAGTCTTGGTTTCTCTCAGAGGTTTATCTTCAAGTTCTTAGAGAATTTCTGCTTTTGAGTCTCGGTTCCTCTCATTGGCTCCTCATGCTTTTAAGCAGATGATCCTTTTGAGTCTTGTTTTCTCTCAGTGGTTCTTCCTCACGTTCTTAGACATTGTTTTTTCTTTTGAGTCTTGGTACCTCTCAGTAGTTCTATAACTCATTCTAAATGTAGATATAATTGTATATAATATGTTGTAAGCTACAGTTTCTCATGAGATTTTTTACCAGCTTTCTGTAAAGCTTGTCCAACTTAGCATCAGTATCTAGGTAAGAACATGTTTGTGGGGAGAGCATGGATAGGTCATTTAGTGGACAATTTGGAGTTGTTCTCACATTGTCTAGAGGTTATGAACACATTGGCTGTCAGCCTGATGAAGATGTTAAAGCTGTGCATCAGATACATACACCACATGTTTCCCCGACATGACCCAGGTCTTCACAACTGAAGGCAGATGTATATGCACTGGTGATTTATATGCATTTCGAGCGCGGCCCTACTGGTGGCCGTATCACTTTCCGCTGTGCTGGATGCTTGGTTATTGACCTCATCCTTTTGATGCGCTGCCAGGCTGACTCCTTTCATCCATTTATTTATCCTGGAGTTGCCTTTGTATACGGTTCAAATGAGTGGGGAATTAGCAATGCATATCATATTGCTAGCCAGATATGTTTTCTTTAAAATATTCCTTTTCAGCAAGTCATACATCAAGAATTCATATTTTTCGCTTTCAGCAATGGGGGAGCAAGTGCAGGGCTCCATTCGTTCTTGGGCTTATTTAAAAATAACTTCTGAACCTCATAAGGAACAAAAGCTAGCACACTTCCTAGAAAGGTTACATTATTCCACATCGTTAGGTTAATCCAAACAAAAGAAAGCTTTAAAAACAGCCATGACTGCTAAGCAGGCACCTTCCATCCTTTTTAGAATAAGGTCTCCATAACATGGATGGAGTTCAGCAAGGCCTATGAGTGCAGGATTGCCAGATTGCTTAAAATCTGGTTCAAGTTCATTGTAAAATCCCTTTCTTACCCCAAATGTAACGTGCTGTCCTTTACAGTTTCCTCACAAATGGACTAATAGAAATAGTCCAACATTGCTTAAAATTAAACTTCTTTACAGTGACTTGTAATAAAAGTTAAGCATGTCTATCCTTCTCCTGTACATGTGCAGGTTTGGACATCTGGTCAAATAGTGATGATGTATTCTGTTAAAACACACCAAATATCCTGGCAAACCAGCCCAAATAAGCACAACCCACCGCAGCATACAATCCAACCAAAAGCTGTGCAATTTGGTGGAAAAGCCAAATCATCCTCCACCCTGGATGCTTGTCCTTGAGGTGTGGAGGTAAAGTAGGCTGTAGATTGGATCTAGCTTTGGGGAGAGAGTGGCCGTGTCTCGCTCTGATGGATGTTCCACAGTCCGCAGGCAAACGTGTTAAAAATATCGGCCTATACAGCTGCAGGGTCCAGCACTGCTCTCAAGGTCCAGAAACTCTCCACTTAAGATTTCAGGTCTAGTCGTTTTGCTATATTCTTTAAATCTAATTATGTGGTCAAACCTTAAGTGTCTCTAGTAAGGGTGCAGTTACACAATAATAATTATTCAACATTGTAACATTGTAACTGCTGGTGATGTGTTCACTTGTACAGATGGATAACAATGTAATGACACATGTATAATACGTTGTTTTCCAACAAGGCTTTTCTGACAACAGTGCATAATAATGAATTTGCTGTGACATGGCAACTTCAACCTCTTAAACATTTTTGTAGGTACTGTGTAATTACAGATGGGTGTAATTTAATCAGGTAACCATGATGTTACCATGTCACTATACAAATATTCACTAGTAAGTATGTAAATCTTTTGCTTAAAAATAAGTTGACCGTTTCTGTATAGTTGTATCTAGATACATGTAAATGACAGACTGGTAATCCAGACATAGCTTTTGGGGTCATATAATACATAATCTTAAAATAATGACATAAAAGTTACTTTCATAGACACCATCACGCTTCAGAAGGGTTTAACACCAGGACTTTGGTTATCATGTTACAACGGCTAAATGTAAGAAAAGTTGGTCTCGCTGGATAGTATTTTTAATAACTGTGTACTTACACATAAACAATATGCGAAACAATGAAGTAACTACGAATGATGTATTCATTGTTATACATGGATGACAGTAGAACAGTTTATGTAAATATACATCTATTAAGAAGTATCCACGTGTATTTTGATAGTTTGACAATATATTTTTAATTGCATGTCTAATAGGTTTGAGGTAATTAAATTTGTATAAACTACTGTTTTAATTGTTATTCTTTTTTTTCTTTTATCAAGTTTAATTTAAAAGTGAATCACACTATGTTTTATGATTTTGCATCTGTAAAGTAGGGCATAATTGTCAGGAAGTTTGGGGAAGGGGTGAGATGTTCAGATGTAATTTGACTTGATGTTAATAAATGTAAGTAAAAAAAAAAAACTGCTGATTTTCTAACAAGACTTTCTGATTGTAACAGGAAGTGTGTTATTACCCACATCATGAAATATTTTATACCTGTATCAATTAACTTACACTGAAAGTTATCAATTTTTGTTCCTTCTCCTGTAAAAATACTTTTTTGGAGAAAAGAGCCTATGTGCTAACAGTGATAATATGTTCTGTATTAGAATATCCCAAAAGCAACCAGTCCGTAATTTCACTGTATCTACATAACAACTACACAGGAACTGCCTGCTCATTTTAAAGGTTAACATAATATAGTTATTGTGGAATATTTGTGTTGTAATATGGCAGTCTGATCAAATTACATGAATTAAAACAAATTACAGTGCATACATAAAGACAAATCTTTTAAAGAAAAATGGTCATCTGTTGCTTTCAATGATGAAATGGTTTAAAGCCATGAATGGTTTAAAGCCATGGTTACTGTGTCATGGCACAAGCTTACTACTACAGCTATGTAAACATTAGGAAAGTTGTCATCTTCTGTGCAGATGCAGTGTAAGTACTCTCATAATGGAGGTAATAACACATCAGTTACAAAAAAAGCATTGTTATAAAAAGAGCAGTTCACCTTATTACTCATGTAATTAAACGAGTGTTAACTTGTATTATTACATAAGTAAAAGCTGAAGCTGATACACATCTGTGCCTACATAAGCAGAACTTCTGTGACAACTATAGCAGTTTTATACATCACCTGTTGTTACATTGGTGTTGCATGTATTGCTAATGTGTAACTATCAGTTATAAGATACTTAACCCTCTGGGATTGATAAATGCACTGGTGCATCAAATTAAATGTTTTTCTGTGTTTCTTAATATCTTTGCAATAATACAGCACAGAAATACAGTTCAAACAGTTCCTAAATCTGTGTCATCTGCTCTCTTCATTCCATCACATCATGAGATCATACGTGACTCACATCAGGAGTTATGAGCCAATGAAGACAAGTTGAGACACACATCATCTGCCTCTCACTGTGTGCAACTGGTGGATTTGTGTGTCTGTCATCTGCTGTATTTGTGCGTCTGTCTATATTATGGGTGAAACTCTCCAATGGACACTCAGGAAGTTACTAAGGACTGACCCCTCACATAGAAAACACTTTATTTGTCATTCAGACACTTCTGACACAGATGAGAGTGGTGTATAAAAAGTTTACAACTGCTGAAGTTGCTGCAGTGGTTTTGGAAAGTAGTGATAAGGAAAGCAATTTTCTACTATTTTGTTCATACATTCCATGACTTTTGTGAACCTAAGACTTTGATAAACCCATTTTACGCACCAAAACAATTCACCCACATGAGTAAAGCTTTGTTTTCACAAGCAATATTAAGAATTTCTTAAACTGGATTTCATTTTTTTAGCTTTAGGGCTGAATTATCTCTTTACTCAGTGCTTCAAGTCAAAAGGACCTCATTACAGAGAGAGCTGAGATTGTTGTGAAGATTTTGATGTATAATACGTGGGTGTCATGTCATATGCAAGTGCCTTTAAATGCAAATTTAAGAAAAAATTGCCCTCAGACCCCAGAGGGTCAATATAAAGTGGGGCCAATTGTTATATTACATATGTCTATGTAAGTTCATTTTTATAAGACATGCATGTAATAAAATGTTTAAAAAGCAATTAATAAAATCACTGGGCTATTAAGGAACAAACAAGACATTTTGTTGTTCATTGTAATGTGCCAAACAGATTCTGACGCTCACAGATGATAAAGACAAAGGAGGCTTTACTTATAGAATCACAGTCCAAGGTCGTCGTCACAAAACAGGAGTGGGTCAATTCCAGAAAGCATAAGAAAGACAAAATCACAAACATAACACCAGGCGAACAGTCTAAAATGGGAAAGGCAAACACGTAGTCAAAAGACAGGCAGAAGGTCAAAAGTCCAAAAATCAACCACCAGGCAATCAATCCAATGGGCAGGGCGAAAAGGGCAAAGTCAAAGAACAAAAGCAAAAGGTCAAACACGAGAAACATACACAGAAATAAACGCTCAGTAGATCACAGATCAGATACAACACCTCGCAACTTCCCTAATCTAAAGCCAGGCTTATATACTAAACTATGTTTGTCATATGATGCATAACACAGGTGACACATATTAGTATTCAGGAGAGCGAGAGTGCTGATAAGAGCGCGAAGTCATATGAGGAGTCAGGTGAGAGTTCTGGGAGGTTGAGTCCAGATGAGTATCATTGTTGGCTGGTGGAGTGGAAGTCATGTGATCTCCCTGAGGATTCTGGGAGACTGAGTCCGAATCCAACGAGGCACTCGGAGGATACGTGACATTCATAAACATAAAAATGCTTTTTAAATTAGACGCTTTTCTATGTTTTTACACAGTTTATTAAATAGTATCATAAATTTCATACACATTTGATGTACATTCTCTGTCTTGAATTACATTCTGAGTTTTGTTTCAACTTCAACAAATGATGAAATCTTTCTTTCTATAAAACAAATCATAATAATATATCTCCTGCTTACAAACACAAATGTGATATGGATTGAAAGTTCAGAATCTGCTTGTTTCAATGAATCATGGATAAGGAATAATTCACATGAAATTAAGAGCTATCAAACATTTACAATAATAAATCATGATTTATTGTATTCATCTTATTTGCTCAAATTTGACCCTACTGAAAGACTTTTTACATTTAAAAAGCAGTATATTTTGCTATGTCTAGCAAAGTGGACAAAATAAGCTTAATCTGAATCTATCTATTACTTTCAATAATTAAGTATCACTTTAAAAGTGATTTTAAAAGCTGAAGGCTACAGTCAGGGGTTTGCTGCAGCTGGGCTTCAGCCTGCACTGCTATGGATGGTTCAAAATAATGTTTGTGCATTATTAACTTCTTAACTTTTACAGCACTAATAAAGCCACAACATGCTTCTGTTTTCATTTACATTACTTTTGAGTTTCAGTGCTAAGTGGACGTCTCAGCTCACCTACACCTCAGTGAGCCAAGAAATGTAGCACCAATCAAGTAAAATCGTCACTGGTTTCGTGACCCATTAACCTCAAATCATCATCATTCCACTCAACAGCTCATCTCTAATTAACTTATATCTTTTGGGGCTGAATATGAAGATATCATTCAACAGAACCGCATCCAGACCATCTCTTTCTGCCTCTCTCTCCATCTCTGAAGGCGCAAAAAGAGTGAGACGAGTTTTCAAATCCCTGGGAAGCCTCTTAAGTTCTCTATGTGGCAATCAGGGCCATTAGCAACCCTTCTTATAGAGGTCAATTAAATTAGAACCTGCTCTTTTCTATTGGAATTTTCAGTCCCAATCCCTCTGATTGATCTGAGAGAGCGAGAGAGAGAGAGAAGCAAAGTCTTTCTGTCATCTCAGAAACGCTAAGCTCTGGCTGCTTTGGCAGAGAAATGGCAGCGTTTTGATGGTGGTGAAGGGTGTGATGTGGTGAAGGAGATGAAGCTGAAGGCAAAGCTTTAGAGGGGGACATTCTGGGCTAAAGGAGTGAAGGACATATACAGGTCATATACAGTCCACATTCACAGTAGCATTGTAAAGCAATGCCACTGGATCTGTTTCTGTAATGGATTTGAATCAGGAGTAGGCATGGTCTAAATCTAATGCATAGCATGCTAATTTTCAGGCTGTAGATCAGGAGATCCAACCTACACGCTGTTTCGTATTTTAAAAAATTATCCATAATTCCATAAAATCCCAGGCTTATTACATCTAAGGCTTATTATTCAGTAACTGCCAGGACTTCAAACTGGTTGAGCTATTCTTATGTTGTAAAATTGGGTAATAAAACTTTAGGCCCATTAGTGTGCCCTGACCAATTAAGAGGTTAAATCATTATTAAGACATTAAATTATTATTTTTTAAATTATTTTTTCACCTAAATATTTACATTTGATGATTCAATTTTCTTTACCCATCAGACTGTAGCTGGTTACCCAACATCAGCTCTATGAAATCAGCTTAGACTGATGCTGTGCTCATGTTTTAAAATGAAAAAGTAGAGCGCTAGAACCATTAAAACGAACAATCTGCCTTTGTGGATTCTTTCAGTGACACAGCATAAGATACAGCATGTTAGAATAAAGAAATTAATAAAATATATCAAATTAATGCACTGAGAATTCACAGCTTTTTTATATGACCCACACAATAACTTCACTCATGTTCAGCAGCAATGGCAATGCTATCACAATAAAAGTCCCATGTAATTCTACTAGTACATGCAAGTTCGCATGGAATATATTTATTAAACACTGTATTTATACTAATAATAATGTGTTATTATTATTATTAGTAGTAGTAGTAGTAGTAATAGTAGTAGTAGTCGTAGTAGTAGAAGTTGTAGTGAATCAAGAATTGCTAATAGACATTGTCTAATTATTTTATTTGTTTATTTGACAGAGACAAAACAGATAAACATTGTTACATAGAATGCAGCACATGTAATGTACATAAGGCATCTAGCTTAAGCTAATTTGCAGCCACAGTCCCTGGTTAGGCCTTAAAAAAATAAATAAACAAAAATAAAAAAGGAAAAATTTAATAGCACAACATATGGAATGAATACAAATATGTGTTATGTAATTAAAATTCATGCCTTTAAAATTATGTGACACGTGACACGACAGTTTTATTGTGGTTTAATTAGGCTTCATAGATGTCACTGATCTTAAAAACTATGTTTGGAATAAACAACATGGTGTTGTGTACAGGTGACCATAGACATTTGGTCTATAAAGAAGAGTTTTCTCTTTTAAGCAGAAGGAAACATGTATTTTTTTTTTGTATTGTATTGTAAAATTATGGACTGTTCCATGTATGAAGTTAAGGAATTTTCCTGTATATAGACAGAATATGTGCTGTAATTTAACAGTAATGTCCATAATTTTTTTACAGATTTTTTTACAGTGTAAATGTATAAAAACAAGACATTTGAAAACATGAAAACATTAAAAAATTCTTCTCACAAAAAAAAACATGACTGTACACACAACAATAGCTTTTCATTTTCATTTACATTCTAATTTATATATATATATATATATATCAGTCTTAAAGGCATGAATATGTTTTTCACTGCATAGAAAAACTAGAGGATATATATACATAGAAAAGTAAATTGGCTCTTTTAAGAAAGAGTATGCTTTAATGTAAATGTCTGCTTCTCAAAGCTCATATTCTTCCTTTGCTGGCTGCAACAATGACATCATCCAGGCTGTGCTAGTTAGCCAATGGGCTGGCCAAACACACAGCACCAGGAAGTGGAGAAAAGCCCAGAATTCTGCCGTGCACCCCCCCCAAAACCAGACACCACTCATACTCAATGCCACCCTCTTCCATCTGTCCCCTCAAAGCGGATGCCATTCAGCCACTCTCCATGCTGAGCCCACCGGGCTTCACACTCAGGATACAGTGAGTGATTCATGGAGCTGAATTTGCTGGAAGCTGCACTGTCTGAATGTGAGATTATCATGGGATCTAGTCATTAACAGTTGGTGCAGCAGCTACTATTTTCTATGAAAATCATTTTACACAAGGCGCTGAAGAGCCGGACGCCTTCCTGTTAACCCTCAGAGTTCTAGTAGAGTTATTGCTGTACTATTTAAAGTGCAGTGCTGTGGAAAAGTGTTTGTCCCCATTTGATTTCTTCTATTTTCACTAATTAGTCACACTTTGTTTCTGATCCTCAAACAAAATTTCACATAAAAGACCACCTGCATAGAAACTAAATACAGTTCTTAATCAACCATTTCATTAATAGAAGGAAAAAAGTTATGCAGCACCAACTGGCCCTGTGTGCAAAAGTAATTGCCCCCTCTGATACTCTGATCAACCCAATTTAAATTGAAAAGTGGGGTCAATTGAACTGGACACACACAGGCTTGGTTACTGCCTTGTTGAATTTAAACATCACTTTAACAGAACCTTTCTAGCAATGTGAAGTACACTCTTGAAAAAAGATGATTCTTTTTCAGTGTTTTTTTCATGGTATTATATAGAACCATGAACTCTCAAAGAACCCTTTGCATGCTTAAAAGATGCACTGTATGGTGAAATTGTTCATCAGATTGATGAAAAATGCATTGTATGTGGTTCAGTATGGACCCTTTTTGAATGGGGATCGACATAGCATCAAAAAGGGTTCTGATATTGTTATGATGTCAAGCTTGTAACAATACAAGGACCCTTTTTGGCTGCAAGGGAACTTTTAGAGGTGGACGTCTGGTTCCTGTCACCACCACTGTGAAAAGTTCTGACTTGGTAAGTTTCTCTAGAACGGAGCATTTCACACCAAACCACTCTGAATGACTCTGTTTACATCTTAACCATCTAATTATACAGAAAATTAAAAACAAAAAAGAAAGAAAATTGGTCATTAATTAGTAACTACAGATAAGACAGGTAACTTCACTGGTAATAGACAGGTAGTTTTTTTACTTAGACTAAACTGAACCTTGTTTTTATTGACTGGGAGCTGAACGCTCTCTAACACACACACACACACACACACACACACACACACACACACACACACAGTTGGCAACAGATGTTAATC
>NW_023494799.1:23196972-23244472 GCF_904425465.1 Colossoma macropomum
CACATATGTATACATATGCACACACACACCTCCCACACACTTCTATTCCTTCTCCTCATGTCACCTCTCTCTCTCTCTCTCTCTCTATCTTACACTGGAACACAAAAAACAGTTTGTAGTGTTATTGTGTCAAATGGTGGCAATATGTTACATTAACACAATTGCTTTCTTTGAGTTTACTTTTTTGGCAATAATGGTGTTTATGTAATATATTTTATTCATATGCAACCACTCAACACATTCAACGCATCCCAAATTCACAGCACCAGTTTTTTCCTTTTTTTGGGGGAGGGGGGTGGTTCTCAGTAAAAATAAGTTAACAAATCCTCTACAGGGAACACACTATCACTATTAAGTTCAACATAATGACAATATAATATATATATATATATATATATATATATATACTGCATGGGCCACATTTTATTTTCCTTTTTTTTACATTCAGCAAATAAACAGCATTAAAATGTCTAGAAGTGTGTGAACAAATCTGACCAGCATTGCTCAAACATCTGTATATGAATGTACGTACATCCGGCCCTCATTGTGTTGCATTACTGTGCAAAACTAGCCTTTGATGGGTTCCACATGCTGAGTTTGACTACTAATGATCATCAATATGTCATATTTCAGCTAACAAGAAAGATATAACAGCAAAAACATTAAAAACAGCCCCATAAACATCCATAATCATGTGAGCCGGGTGAAACTGACTGGGTTATAGGGATGTAACTGTTGCACATGTGTACCAGACCATTAATGAGCGCATGACTTTTATTGCGGATGTGTTGCCGTGTGTTTTATTGCGGATGTGTGTGTAAGTGTGTGAGAAGGAAAACGCTTGGTAAGACAATGGGTGTGTGTATATGTGTGTATTAGTGTCTCTGGTGATGACCCCTGCTGGATAAAGAAGGAACAGCTGAGGATACACTGAGTCACTAACTCAGCTTACAATTACAGTGGTATAAGAAAGTTGCACATTCTGTTGATTTTTTAAGTGAAAAGAAGTTACAACCCCTGCTGCATGGAATATGTTTAAATTTGGCATATTTCTGTAAATTTTAATGCATAATCGTTGTTTATTTGCTGAATTTAACATCTTGGGGAAAAAGCATAAAATGCAATGTGTGCATATGTTTTAATAAGGTCTCCGAGTTTATTTGACTCATTAGACCTTAATTTGAGTCGGGTGTGGACAGTTCCAAAACTTAATAAACTCTGTGACCCTTTAAAACATCTGGCTGATTGTGGATCTGACACTAAAATTAACTGACTTTTACAAAGCAAGAAAATATTTTAAAATGATATCTAAAGACATATGAATTCTGCTTTCTGAAAGGCCATTAAGATATGAAAATAACTGTTGAAGTCAAGACAAGATCTGGAAGACCAAGAAAAATCTCTGACAGAACTGTATTTAGTGCTGGTCAGTTGTGTAAAGCAAAACCCCCACATCACTGTCAATGGCTATGTTTACATGCAAAGATTTCTGCCAATCCGAATGAATACATTCCGATTACAGATTAAGACTGAGGTGTTTATATGAACACTCTATTCAACAATCTGATGAAAATCTTCATTTATATGCTCACTACAAGTAATCCGATTCAAAATGACACGCATGCGTGGAGTACCACGTAAACGTTACCATGACAACGAGCATCATGTGAGGTCCAGTCAGAGTGAGATGAGTTTCCAGTTGGCGCGCTGGAGTTTTTAATTGCTTTAAAATGATGCCAGACTCAGGAAACGTCCTTCACATGTCCTTATTAAAGAAGGTTGAGAGGAAGACGTCGTGTTCTGAGACACATAAGCTGAATGTCTGTCCCACCGCCGTCTTTTAAAGATCAGAGCATAAACTTCATCTCCTCTGCAGACCCGTTTCTGCTCCGCCATGTTGAACGTTCTAAACTTTTGCCAGAGCCGGTTTATGAGTTCTGTGCTTTTGATATGACGCGACAAACATGCGCAGAACGTACTTACACGTTCCGATTGGAAATGTAATCCGATACAGGTGTTTACATGGCTATTATTCTTCTATTTAATGGATTTTTTACAGGATCACCCACCTCGTTCAATCGGATAGAAATTGTTTTCCGAATGGCCTCAATCAGATTAGACTATTCCGATTGAAGTGTTTACACAGACGTATTCTATTCCAATTGAGCTATTAGTCGGATTATTAATGGATTATCAGGCTGCATCTAAACGTGGCTAATGATACAGGAAGATTTGCCTGGGACTGGAAAAGTAATGCACTGGTCCATTGTGCAGTGTTTTTGGACAAAGATTATCTATTTGCAATCTTTAGAAGTTAACCTTAAATATGATCTCATGACAGATGTCAATGTCTGCAGTATGCAAAACAACATTTACATAAACCAGAGGCATTTTGGAAACAAGAGTTCTTATGAGACACAAACTGAACTTTGGCTACAATTAACAAATGTATTTTGAAGAAAAAACAGCAGCATTTGATGAAAAGAACACCTTGTTAAGTGTTAAGCCTGGGGTGGATGTATTATGCTTTTGGGTTGTGTTGCAGCCAGAGGGAAGAAAGGATTTTAGTAAATATCAACAAATTTTAGAAGTGAATGTCCCACCATTAGAGAGGAATGTGAAGAAGAAGAGGTTGGATAGTACAAGAAGACAATGATCCAAAACATATATCAAAATCAACCTTGAACTACTAAAACATATGACTTATTTCTGTTTTAAAATGGCCTTCTCTGTTGCCAGACTTGGATATTATTGAAAATATAGACTTAAATCTCCATAGTAAGATTCAATGTAGGCAACCTATGAATATTTCTGCCCTCAAAACATTCCGCAAGGGAAGGTGATTTCCGAATCAAGAATTGAAAGACTG
Source organism: Colossoma macropomum (assembly GCF_904425465.1). Taxonomy (NCBI): domain Eukaryota; kingdom Metazoa; phylum Chordata; class Actinopteri; order Characiformes; family Serrasalmidae; genus Colossoma; species Colossoma macropomum. Next base: position 23,199,842 of record NW_023494799.1, read on the forward strand.
TTAGGTGGATACAAGAAACAATTGGAGGCTGTGATCTCAGCTGAAAGGGATCTGGTACTGTCTTTTGTACACACCATTTTTTTTTTTTAACGAGAAAATAAATAATTATTGTCCATGCAGAGGTGGCGTTACCTCAATAAAATGCTCAACTTGGGGGTGCCAAAACTTTCACACACAACTGCAGGTATGTATGTTTGTAGGTATGAAATGTTTGCTATATGCTAGCAAGGCTAGCTTTGCTAACAGCGAGTCACAGTGTAGTCCCTGCTTCAGACTAGACTACAGCACTGCACCGCTCTCACCTCATTTCCTTCCTCATCCCTTCTTTTGTTTCTCACTCCTCACCTTCCCTTTGTTCTCCTTTCCTTTTCTACCATCCCTCAGGCTATGACAGAGAGATGCTGCAGACTAGCCGTGTGTGGGTGGGTGGTATGTGCTTGTAGCCTGAATCCTGCCGTGGTGCACTGTGCTGTTATCTGAACCCAGCGTGAGGAACAGCGGTTTAATACACTCGCGACTACATTCATCAGCGCAGAGAGAGGGAGAGAGAGAGAGAGAGAGAGGGAGAGGGAGAGAGAGAGAGTTCTGGAAGCAGCTTTTCAGGGAAGGAAGACAAATATTCCCCCTGATGGGGCTAAGAACAGAGGAAGGAGAGTATAAGAGGAAGATGGAGAGATAGACAGACAAACAGACAAAGGCTTAGCAAGAGACAAAGAAAACACAGAGGAAAAGAGAGAGATAGAGAGGAAGAGAGAGAGGCAGAGAGAGAAATGCATTTTCAGTGGAGTCCTGAACAAAGAGATGGGCGGGGCCGCTCGATCACCAATCTGCCTCTCCACCGCAGCAGCACCAGACAAAAGCACTCTTTTTTTTTCCTCTTATTTTTCGCCTCCCTCCATCCTCCCAGACTCCTCCAACAAGCCTCTCTCAGCATCTTAATAGAGTGCAACTGCCAATTAATGACTCGCAGCAGCGGGAGCCGGCGTACGCCGAGACGAAATTCATTATTTCCAAAAGGCAGACTCTCAACTCGTCTTGCATTTCAAAGGCTGTGCTGCGGTCAGCAGATTTCAGAGCAGGCTCCTGGCCTTGGTGGGGGGAGGGACGGGACTGGTTTAGGACGGTGACTTTTTTTTTTTCATGATCAATTTATCTATTGACTATAATTCAATTCGTCGAATACTCTAACCATAATGCCCTCTGCTTTTTCCTCTCACTTTGCCCCGTCACTGCATCTCCATCAGTCAAACTTCTGGCTGAGTGATGAGCGACATATTCATATCGCCCCCTATCTTTCCTGCAGTGTATTGCAATATGTCAGAATGAGCGCATAGATATTTTTACAAAAAAGCCAGGCAAAAGCAGAACTTCGACATATGCAGGAAATACACTCTCAGAAAAATAATGTACTAAACTGTCACTGGGGCAGTACCTCTGTTGTCACTGGGGTGGCTCCCTCAAGGGTACATCTCAGTAACTATAGTCAGGGAACATAATTGTACCATAATACTTTCATTATACTTATTATAATTATACTCATAATACTTATATTTCCAAGTTGTATTGACTCCACACACCCCGTCTTGTCTCCAGGCTTTTATTTTATAATTCTGTTTTAAAATATTAGATTATGAAAAGGTACAAATATGTACTTTTCACCTGGAAAAACTTATTTAAGTTTCACAATTGGACTTTAAAACCACTGTTGTACCTTTGAAGGAACATTTACATTGCTTGTACCGTGTTGAATGAAAAATGTACCTGCACAGAACCTTTGTCCCCTTGTGAGGGGTTATGGGAAAAGCCCATAGCATGCATCAGTGCATCGACTTTTTCCATTACCATATGACTATTGGGAATCTCTGTGGTGTGAACCAATCCTAACTGATAGGTTGGCCACTTAACAAGGAATATATATGCTTTTACATTACATTATTCTTTATTCATGCACCAACTGCATACAAAAAACTAATGAATTAATGCTACTGTTATTAGTTTCTCCTGAACAGAGAAGGCTGTGGAGAACAACACCTTCTTCTCCAACAAAGCCTTAAATAAAAAATAATCAATGTAAACATCTGACTACTGGAGGACAGGTTTACTAGATGATATAAATCACATTCACTCATTACTCATAAATACATGCCACTTGTGAACTTATGCAACACATTACAGAAATAAAAAATTAAATGCAATTGTCACTATTATGAAGTGTCTCCAATATCATGAGCAGGGGTCGCTATTTTGTCCTTTCAACAAAAATCAAATCACCTTGGGAGCCACAACATTTTATGTCCATTTTAACATCTCAGATGTAAGTATGTCAGTATGTGCTAATGTGCTGGTATAGGCTTAAATACAATATAAATAAAAATCTAGACTTACTTTGCTCTGCTTTAAGCTTTAGCTCAGCTAAGTCAGCTTCTCATTCGCCAGCTTCTTGATCCATCTTTCTTGTTCCACCCTAAATGGTGCAGCAGATACATTCTGGCACCTAAGGCACCATTTAAAGTGGAACGAGAAAGTTGGATCAAGAAGCTGGTGAATGAGAAGCGACTTCAGCCCGGTAAAAAAACAAATGTTGGGAGACAATTTACAAGAAACTATTCTAGTTTTGAGGAAAAGTTTCCTGCCAGAGATGCGAGAAAAGCGGCTATAGCTGAGCTAAACTTAAAGAAGAGCAAAGTAAGTCTAGATTTTCATTTATATTATATTTTTAGCCTATACCAGTACATTAGATTAAACATGTGAGTAAACTAGCTGGAGTGATTATAAATGCAAATAAGTTCATTCATCTCCAAATTATGGATGTTCATCTTAAATCTTTCTATTTGCCATTTTGTTAGCTACTAGCTAGCTAAAGCGTTGAAGGGTGAATTGGCAGTTATACATTAACTCCAGCATTTAAGACCATTTGTTGTTAAAACTGTGTTAGAACGATCAGCAGAGCTTTATTTTACTGATTATTTTATTTTTAACTACAAATCTAATTCTGTTGTGGGGCCGCAACAGGGCAGTAAAAGAGCTGCTCTAGAGCCGCATGTTGCTGACCCCTGATCATGGGCATCCCCCTGGGAGTACATGTACCCCAGTTTGAGGGTCATTAGGTTAGAGGACGGTTAACACAAGCTGCATCAACAGATGCAGTAAGGTGGAGCTACAAGAGAGGGGCCTCTAAAAATGTCTTAGCATTAGCAATCCTCTGCACCTGTCTCAGGGACACTGTATGTTACCACCAGCAGTAATTCAGTGAGTGCATGTCCATGACACAGTTAATAACTGAGACCACACGTTGTAAACACGTTGTATAACTGCCCATTAGATGTACCGAGGAAGCACTTCAGTTGGTTTGAAGTGCCCCATGCGCCATCATCGTCCTTTCGGCTGAACTGCATGTCTGATGTCATAGTTAACGAGCACTCGGTCACAAACACGGGCAGAAGCACGGCGTATCAGATGCAGAAATTGCATTATTGTGTCCTAGAAAGCAGGCAGAGTATCCTCCAGAGGACTGGATTGACTCATAATGTTCTTAGAAACTGCCATAACCGCATTGTACCAGGCTAGATTGTGAAGTTAAAAGCATAAAGGACAAAGAAACAAGATAACGTCAACCCACACGCTCCTTAGATGTGCCAGATTAGAGCAAATCACACAGGCTCCGTCTGCGTCACGCTAAAACTCTCAGGGACCAAGAACAGAAAAGAAATCCTCTGGAAAGCATAAACAGTGAAACAGTGGTGTTTGAGGCTTTGAGGTGATTGAGATTTGGAGTATGTGATTAATAACAAGGAACTCAGTTTTCTCATATGTCTTTAGGACTTTTCAGAAGTTGTGAAGTTGAGGAGTAGCAGAAGCGAAGTGCTGAAGAGTTGCTGATTGCTGAATGGACGTGTTTTGTGTTTCCTTTCGCTGAGCACCAAGTCTGTTCAAACAAACTCAGCCAAATAGATGATGAGGGCTGTGATATCTTTGATATTACATTTCATCCATCCAAATATTTATTCATGCTCCTGATAAAGACGTCTGTGGTGCTTCTTGTGATTTACTTCACTATTTTCTTTCTCATTTCTGTGTTCATTTTCTGGTCAGTATCCAAAGAACTCATTGTGATTTTTCTTACAGTGGTATTCCTTCTGAATGCACTCTGTCCAAAAGCAAATTTCAGGCTCTTTTACCCTTTAAATGTATGAGTATTCCACCAGCTGTTTGTATCTCTGGTTGGTAGAGACCCAGTACTTATATCTAAGACGAACTGATGTACAAACTAGCATTAAAACCGTTAAGAACAATAAAAATTAGAACAATAAAATATATTTTGTTATATTCTAGTACGGGTCACCAGGAGCAAATGGGTTATTATGGCCTAAAACTAAAGTTTAATATGTTATTTGAGGTAATGCAGCATTGTGTCCCTTATCAGTTTAACGGAATCCACAATTTTATACATTTTTTTGTTTAGCTTACAGTTGCCATAAGGCAACAAATTCATTTTACCATTTTACAAAAAAACTTATCACATCTAAAATGGTTATGATGCTAAAAATTTAAAGTTAACTTACTCCAGATAGTATTTCAGCTTTGGGAGCTCTCAGGTCATGACCTTCTCAGTGTCAAGTGTCCACAGAAAAAGAAAGTGCAAACAAGATTTCCTGGTCATGTGATGTCATCAAGTATTTGTCCTTTCAAAGTAAAAGACCCCTTTTCCACAATTAAACAGTAAAACATTGTTATTTATTACTACCTTTTAGTAAAATTCAGATAAAGTTATTGTTGTCATATGGCAACATCATGCAATAGAGGGTTAGGAATCCCTGTGGTGTCAACCAATCCTGACTGCTAGCCTAGCCACTGATCTATAGTCTAATAAGTTGAGGCAAGGCAAGTTTATTCATATAGCACCTCTCACACACTGCGGTCATTCCAAGTGCTTTATAAATAGAAAACACAAAGAAAATTCAAACTAGAATTTAAATATGTTGAATAGAAATTAAAAAAACATAATTAAGACAAGATTAAAACCAAAGGCTTATAAGAGAGGAAATTAAGCTTTCTAATAAAAAATCTAATAAATAATTTAATGAGGATAGTAGAGTGCCTTTACAGGAGAGAAGTGCAGCAGAGCTAACAGTGGTTTTTAACGGAGCTAACGTTTTCTGCTCAGATCTGAAAATGTCCAGTGTCGGACCTCTTCTAATGCTCTCTGTCAACTGGTTCCATTGTCAAGCAGCACAGTAGCTGATCACTGATTTTCCATGTTTAATCTTTACCTTCGGTAGGACTAACTGACTAGTTCCTAATGATCTGAGAGTTCTGCTTAGCTCATGTTGCTGCAGCAGATCAGCATTTACAAATATGCTGCTCCTGCACCATTAAGCCATTTATAGACCAATTATAAAACCTTAAAGTCTATTCTGTAACAGACTGGTGTAAGGATTTAAAAGTGGGGGTGATGTGTTCCCTTCTTTTACTCCCAGTGAGACTCTGGAAGCTGTATTTTGAATGTCTGAAGTTGTTTGTCTTTTTTGGGAGTCCAGTTTGGAGACTATTACAGTGATCAATCCTTCTAGAAATAAAGGCATTGATGAGTTTCTCTAGGTCTGCTTTAGTCAGAGAATCTCTGATCTTGTTGACATTCTTAAGGTGATAAAATGCTGGTTTAGTAACTACTTTGACTGAGATCAGAGGCCAGTAATACACTAAGGTTACATACTAGATTTTTAGATTTCAGGGCTCTTTAATCCAGATAGGCAGCTAGTCTGTCTCTCATTGCTATTCCCAAATAAAATAATCTCTGTTTTATTTTTTTTCAACTGCAAAAAGACTCTTTGTTTAACTACAAAAAGTGTTGTTCCGTTCAGTTAGCGATATGCTCAAGGCACTTGTAAAGTGAGTCAAGGGGACCATAGTTGTTTGGGGAGCAGTCCAAGTAGATCTGAGCATCATCTACATAGCTGTGGTAAGATATTCCATAGTCTTGCAGGACTTGGCCAAGAGGAAGCATATATAAATTAAATGAGAGCGGCCCAAGAATTGATCCCTGGGGGACACCATAGGTCATGGGCACTCTCTCAGAAACATGATTTTCCATTTTGACAAAGTAGTTTTTTCCTTGCAGGTATGATCGGAGTTGTTTTAGGGCAGTTCCTGAGAGTCAAACCCAGTTCAAAAGTCTATTTATGAGAATTTAATGGTTGATGGCAGCACTGAGATTGAGCAGTAGTAGAACATATAGTTGTCCAGAGTCTGTATTTAAATAAGTGTCATTAATAACCTTAATTAAATTAGTCTCAAGACTAAGATTAGGCCAGAATCCTGACTGAAGTTTGTCTAGACAGCTATTTAGGGAAAGAAAGACAGTAAGCTGCTTGAAGATGATTTTCTTAATGATTTTTCTAATGAAGATAGACTTCAAAGCAGTCTGTAATTACTCAGTAGAGTTGCTTGTAGATTTTTCTTTTTTCAAGAAAAGTCTTACAACTGCAGTTGTTAATGTGTTGTTAATATTGAATTGTAAAGAAAACAATGATTGTATTTTTTTTGTGCCAGAGGATGGACATAGAAACAACTTTTTTCACTTTCAATCAGCAAAAAGAAGCAAAGTATCTAGGCAGTGACCTTGCTAACTTTAGCTTTTAGCCTAAAAAAAAAACCCATTAAAATTTGTAGTTTTTCAAGTTTATCCCACCTGCAAGATCCATCATTAGAGAGGTGTTTTCCCAGTTTTAAATGGGAAAATCTCACTTTAGAGACTACTATTACCCCAAGTACAGAAGTCATCACATTTTGATGGAAGATAACAATTATGTTGTATCCTAAATAATATGATATGATGATCTGTGCTATGACCAGGACATAAACTAGGAAGGTAAAAAAAGATATTTTTGGTTTCAGGCTGAAATTTCACTAGTCTTTCATTGTTATTTTGTTAAATTGCTGGTTAAATTTACAATATTCACATTGGCATCAATGTAAATTTGGTCTATCTTATAAAAGAAAATAGGTTGGGCCATGTTCCACAGTCCATGAAGCTCAGAACAGGCCATTCCCTTAGAGCAGGGCATCTTAGGGAAGACCACACGGCCCACATCTAATTAGAGAGACAGCCTCTCTCTCCCTATCTCTCTCCCACAAACAGCAATATCTGCAGCTCACTCATCATCTCTGAAAGCACTCTGACACACTGCCTTTCTCTTTTTCTTTCTCGCTGCATTTCATTTCAACCTGTACTGTGTTTGCTTAGTGAGAAGGCTGGCTTGTTATTTTGTGGGATTTGGTGGTTTTGGAAAATCTGTCAAATTACGTTTGTGCTTGTTGACAATTTGAGGTTTCAAGGACAGTGTTGGTGTCAATTTATTCCTTCCTAAACATTATTGGTGGTGAGAGTTACTTGTTTGAGATAAATTGGTTTATAAGTTGCATTGTTTAATGTATCATGCCATAAACCAGTGGGTGAGAAATGAATACTCCAAGGTTTTTCAACCTAACATCTATCCCCACAAAACATGATTCCTCTGTCACTTCCTTATCTTGGTGGTTAATCTAGAGCCTGCTTGGCTGTATCTACCCAGATGCCATGGGAAAAATCCTGACTGGACAGTCTTTTGATGAGTGTTTCAAGATGTTAACCAATTTGTTTCCAAACAAAACTTAACAATGAAATAAGAGTATTATTACAATGCTTGCAGAGTTGACCATTGACTGCTATGGACAATAATTTTGACATGATTCCCTGTGCTTAGGTTAGCCATGCAGACTTTGCAATGCAACTTTTAAAGTTTGAACACTTATGTTTAAAATTCATGAATAATTGCCTTGTCAAAATGATTCAAGGGTTCCACTTAGAACCATGAGTTCTATATAGAACTATTTTATGCTTAAATGGTTCTTTGCATGGTGAAATAGTTCTTCAGATTGATAGACAATGAGTTATATAAGTTTCTATATAGAACCTTTTCGCAAATGGTTCTAGATTACACCAAAAGGGTTTTTTACAAGTTTGACATTGTAACAATAGCAGCAAAAGCATGCAAATGGTTCTATATACAACTCATGGTTCTAAACAGAATTATTCCCTTTACTAACAAACACTTGAAGAAATGGAAGCTTTAGTGAAAGTTCTACCAGGAAGACTCTAATGCTATGTCATTCTTTCATTGCTCCTTACCAATCACAGGCCTACACTTGTCTTTAAAATGTCTTAATTTACATACCTATCCTGCTGCTTTCAGGTGCCTACATTTCAACGTTCCCCTAGTTCCTCCCCACCACCACCAGTTGGGTCCCTGTCTGGTTGTCCAGAGTGTAGGATCTGCCCCTGCTGTCTCCATCCAGCAGGATGAGTGAGGGTCTTGATGCTCCAAGACGTTCCAAAGACTTTAATTTGTACTTAATTGTCATATTTCAGCTTGTAAAATTCCACTGAGGATATAAAAATTGCCCTCCTTCACTCTTGCCTCCTAAATCTTTCTGGCAGAACTGTCTTTTTTAAGAATGTAGCTATAACTTTGGTGTAGCACTTTTGTTTTTGTTGCTGTTAGCCTTTTAACCTTTAGCATGCTAACTAGCAAGCAAGCAGAGTAAAGTGATGAAGCTTCAGCATTTATGAAATAGATTAGATACGGAGTATGTTTTGGTTTTGAAATATTTAGAATTTTGAAGAAATTTATTGATACGGCTAATAAACAGTTTTGTCCACTCTTAAGATGGCGTCAGGGATCCTCCCGAGGGGAAACGACAAGGCTGTTTTTGAAACATAGCTGATTTTGAAACATGTGGCAGGTTTCCATGGCAATCAGGTAGAGCCTGTGGAAACACCATCCACATCACTATGCTGGTAACTAATTACCACAAATTCTTCCCTCTAGAAAATAAGTCCCATCTCAGAAAGAATGAAATATATACAAATTTATTTACAAACAACTCTGATTGAAGAATTCATCAAAATGCTCTACAAACATTTTTGCATAAACATTTGCTGCCCAGTTTTGTTTTAAGAGTTGTTAAATCAGATTTACTCTTCTTTTTTGAGCACAAATGCGAAGATAAAATTTAAGTTGAAAAATAAGTTTTGGTTGAAAAATGCCAGAGTATTGTTTTAATGGTCCAATCTGTGATTTAGCCCAATAAGATGGTTCTCCTCATGCAACACTGCTGCACTTACCGTTCTCTGGATGCAAAATGCATTGGTCAGTAATCTAATAAAGCATGTTTAGAAGATCTAAGGGCAGAGAGATGTCATTTTTTCAGCACTGTTGCAATCAAATAAAATGAACAGATGTCTCTGCACTTGAGCTTTCTTTGAGAAATGGTAGTCAATAGTAGAGTTACACAAACAGCAAAGCCATTGCAAACAAAATTAAAAATCTCATTAAAAATCTCAGCTCTAATGCAAGAACACTTCAAATTTCTGCTCAGCTGTTTGGTTGATTTCCCACAAAGGCAGTGCACTGCAGCGAGTATCATCTGTTCAAGACCACCTGAAGGACATTCATCATGTCTGCCTACGCTTTTTCTTTAGTAAAATGAGCTGATCTTCCCACAGCAAAAATGTTCCGGCAGCTCAAATTTATAACTTCATATTTTTGCATTTTATAACATTCAGCTGAATGGTTAAGAATGTTCAGCTGATAGCCAAAGAATATCATGAGATCAACCAGTGTGTCGTATGTCTAACTGACAGCTTTGACATTAACATACTTTTGTGCATTGCTTAATTAGAAACATCTTGATGTGCAGGTGTCCTGAGTCTGACTTGGAAAAGTGGCTTTTTTTCTCCTGAAATATTTAGCTATACTTTCTGAAAACGTTCCACATGACATAAAGTCTGTTCAGCTCCATGTCATTTCTTTCTGTTTGTTTTGGAAGATCAAGGAATATTGAATCATAAAAGCTCTCCAGTCCTTGGCCCAGCCACTCATAAACAACTTTGCAAGCCACGAAAAAACCTCTATATACGTCTGCATATAAATTATTTTCACTACCTCGAGAGCTTACCTGCCTTTAGCCAAAAGTGATCCCATGGACGACATGTGTTAAGGCTTTCCATCAGCCTTACACAAATCAGCAGCTGGATTACTTGCTGCACGGAGGACAAATCTTTCCTTTTTCTCTACAGAGAGTTGTAAACCTTATTTCCCCCTTTATTACATTCTCCACTGCGCTGCCTAGCAAGGACAACCCTTGTGGATAAAGCCATGCAACTCTGTTTGACACTGCTATGAAGTGTGGAGCATTCTTAAATTTACGATAATTTGCAGCTTGTCATGTTTGTGATGTATTTCAGACAGACTTTCTTGTGAATAATCATTTAGTAAGACAATGAATGCTAGACTGTAGACAAATACAGGCCTTCAGTGCATCATGCAGAATAAAACAAGAAACATCTTGCTGTTGTCCAAAGAAAACCTCATATCTCAATTTTTTTGATGTTTTCCAGTGTTTGACATAATTTGAAAACACCTGTTACCTTTTACATTGTACATAAATTTCATGATGACATAAAAGGAATGACCCAAAATGACTTGGAAAAAAGTCTGGTTCCATTTACTTACGTTAAAAGTAAAGTAGGTTTTTTCCTTCTCCTGTAAAGTTGTTATTTTGAAGATACAAGGTTTTTTCCTGACAACAGTGATATTCAAAATGAAAAAAAAAATAATGTCACTGTTTATATCTTTTTGTCAATTTTACTGTAAGATTTAAAGGAAACTCTTCACTTGAACCCTTCAATATCACATGCTGTCATGAGTGGTATATATAACATTGTCATGTTACCATTCTTGTTAATTGCCATGGCAGATGTGACAATGTTTGCTGTCATAATGGCCAACTACAGATAACTTAGCAGTGACATAATGTGACATAAGCTGTCATGACATCAAATATCATGCATTTATCATGGAAATTTCTGGTAATGGTAACATTACACTGTATATTATTAAATGAAATCTGTGACATCTGACATCTGCCATGATGGTTGTGGTGTCAGTGTAGAGTAGGAGGCCATGATTATGAGGCGAGTAGTGCACATGACATACGGCCAAAGTGAGGGAAAGGTCACCAATAGTGACAAACAATCTGCACCCTAGACACAAAATAACACAAACAACACATAACGTATCTTTAAACCAACAGACAACAACATACAGAACAAGTCCCTTTCCCCATGAGCCTCTTTGCACGTCTCCTCCAGAGCCTCTACGGCAGTGCAAGCCAGTAGCAGCGTGCTGCAATATGTTTATGGCATGGTAATGTCAGTGTAACAGCCATGTTAGATCATGTGCAGCCTTAAATACACTGACACTTTATAGAAACATGTGATTTAATAAAAAATTCTTCTAAAGAGTAGATGCTGGTGTCACTCAAAAGGGGGAGGGGGTGGGGGGGGGTTGGCGTGGTTTTAGGGGGTTCAGCCTTCTAGGTTAACGTCTTCTCATACACCCTTAAAAAGGAGTTGTTCTTTGGTAAAAGCAACGATTCGTTATCTGAATTATGACAGCGCATAGAAACACACTATAAGTCCAAGAACCTGTGGTTGGTACTATACAGAACTGTTTGTGCAAAGAGTGTACTACAACTACATGTTAGGGGCATGGTTTGAACTAGTAAAATGCTTCTTAACTGACCTGTGCTTCATAAATAAAAACTAATGTCCAAGTAGAAATGTCTCTGCAATCGCAAAGAAATGTTACATATAATAAATGAAAATAAAAACATAAAAAAGAAAAGCTGGTCCATGGAGAATAAACTGAAATTTTGTGGATGGAACTTTTAGGACAAACAAAAAAAAATAAAGCAATCAAAGCCATTTGGGGGCCTGCATACACAAGCTACGTACAGCCTTTATGGCTAGATATATACAGTTATCAAATGACTAAATTTTGGGTTTGAGAGGAGGACCACACCTGATGCTCCTCCTTCTTCCACTCTAACCTCCTATCATTTCTGTTACTACTTTCTATTTCCTGTTATGAAGTTTTCACACCCCACCACCTGATCCTGGTCCTATCTCTTAGTCCTATCTCCATTTATAAAGTGGAGGGGCAGCCTTCTACCTTAAAGTAGAAGTCCCCAGAAATCCTTCTAAAGAATTTCTTATAAGGTCATACAGTCTCTACTTATACACCACTAAATTTATGGTTCTTTAAGGCTTTTTTATTAAAGGAAATAAATAGAATCTTGACAGCTCACAATCCTTTGAATGTGGACTTTTTATTGTTAAATGGTTGTTCTTTGTGTTGAATAAACCTTTTAAAAAAGATGCTATATGGCCCTGAAATGGGTCCCACTATTGTTACAAGTAAAAGAACCCTTTGTTGGTACCATAGAGAACCCTACGAGCGTTAAGAGTATACTACAACTATGTACCTTTGTTTACATCTCAGTTATTTAATTGTGTAGGACTTTTGAAAAATCTGAGCTGTGCTTTATAAATGAAAACTTATGATCAAGTAATGTTGTCACTGATATGTAACATGCAAAACATGCATGTATCTCCATATTTTCTATTTTTATTTTTCTGTTTTATTTGAACACAGCAGCTCTCTTTTATATTGTGTGGAAATGTCATGATGAATGGACCAACAGGAATGTTCCAAAAATACTTGAAATAAAATGTCTTTGCATTAACTTTTATTATTAGTTAAGAACTAACTTGTCTTCTTCTGTAAAGGTACTACTGAAGATATATACATCCAATTTTCCAGAAGAGTTCACAATATTTGCAGATGTTTTGCTTGAAATTGAATAAATCCACATTGCTCTTTCTTAGTAAGATATTCTGAAACATCTCCAGTGTTCATTACACCCAAACATTTTTAAAGTCTGATATTGTAATTAAAAGAAACTTTACAGGCCTTGTCACTGTGACTGGATCTCTACTTCTTGGCCTGAGAGTCAGTAATATTAGTCTCCCCTCTTGCACACACAGAGAGGCTGCTCCATGGACTGACGCCAGACTCTTTCCTGTCCATGAAATTCATTTCCTCCCCAAAATAACAGAAAGCTTTGTTTGCACGTTAGCCAGGTTAAAACAGATCGTTCTCTGCTTTCCTTCTGTCAAATCGCATCAAACAGCATCTGCCCTGACCCTGTTTATTACAGACAAAGCAGTGGCCTAGCCTCAACCTCAGCTCCGCAGGTACTGCAAAAAGTGATATATTGGCAAGTGAAGGCATCTTAAATGTAGGCATGCTACACTATGTGGCCAAAAGTATGTGGACACCTGACCATCACACCTATATGAGCTCGTTGGACATCCCATTCCAAAACAGTGGCTTTGCGGCTATAACAGGCTCCACTCCTCTGGGAAGCTTTCCACGAAATTTTGGAGTGTGTGGGAATTTGTGCCCATTCAGTCCGAAGAGGATTTGTGAATTTGGCTCACAATTGGCCTAGCTCACAATCAATGTTGCAGTTTATCCCAAAGGTGTTCACTGGGGTTGAGGTCAGGGCTTTGTGCAGGCCACTGAAGGATAGGTAGTGTTTACATGCAACGTGCCCTGCTTTGTGAATTTGTGTGGTCGACCACTTCATAGCTGCTGTTCATGTGCTTGTGTTTTATACGTCAGTGATGAGTGTGGTGGAAACACTTGAACGCAATTATTAGGAGGCTAGTTCATACTTTAGACCATATTGTGCCTCTTAAATAAAAAAAAAAAATGTAAAATTATTGGCAATGATGGAGCTGATAGCAGTGTAAACCAACCCCATGGCAGCAAGCTTTTTTTCTTTCTTTTTATTCTTTAACTTTCTGACAGGGGTCAGACTTTAAATCAACATAGAATCAGATTATGGAGGCAATCTGTTCAACCAGTAACAAAACAAGCTAATAAAATTTGCTTATTCAAATTTTCCATTCCTTCCCACATCTTAAATAGTGTGGATTAATAAGGATTGAAGGGTGTGGATTAAAGGAGGTCTAACAAATGCTGTAAACGACCTTGAGCCGTTATTTCACAGAAGTAATAATACTTTTACTAGAGTATGGGTTTAGACTATGCACCTCTACTGAAACACCATTTTTTTTTTCAGTGTACACAAGGTGTTCGTGAGGTTTGCTAGAATTGCGTCCCATCAGTCCAGATTAGTGTCTCTGCTGACTTCACTCCTTTTAGCATGATGTACAGCCATCTCTGTGGGAGCGAGAAAAATATACATCTTTACGTAAGCCTCTCTCACCCGCCTCAGTTATCTTTGGACGGTCGCTCCATTTGGTCCCACTTTTGTCCCATTTGAACCTCACAGTGTATGAGGCCACTCTGTCTTGGCCAGGAATTATAGCAGAATGGGAGTCGTATTTTATTCCAGAAGACTTGCAGCTGGCTGTGGGTCTAATGCAGTGGGTCCCTTGTGGAAGCTGTGGAGAGTGTACAGTACAAAGGCAAAGAAGAATTCCCTTCTCTACACTAAAGTGTTCAATCTTCCCCTTAGAGAAGTCTTGGCTTTAAAACAGCATGGTACAAACAGTAGACAGCTGTGCCTGATTTAATGTTTTTGGGTGCAAGAAGAAGTAGTCAACCAGCCAAGACATGATTGGTGTGTGAAGTTTGCTTTCTGTAAATTTACACTGGAGCCACGAGTGTAATGTAGCTAATGCCTTGGGTTCACTATATGACTTTTGAAGTCTTAACAGATTATAAAAAGCCTGGACATCCCACTCTATCTGGTTTTTGCAGATATTTTTGGGCAACTGAAATATTGGGGATCACACACTAAATGATCAGGGATCACACACTACTCAACTTTTAAGCTGTTGCTGAACAGAACGGAACTCACTGAACTCTCGCAAACTCACGCAAACTCTTGCGTTCACCCGTTACTAGGAGACCCAAATAAACAAACGTGGAGCTGCTACTGCGCAGTCGTTTGCACTGGCACAATAAAGAAGCAGCAGGTAAACATATTTAAGTGAGGATCATGGATTTAAAAATGTGATCTGGTTGGTAATTTTTAGAGTTTTAAATGTACATAAACTGTTGTTTGTGCTTGTGTCTTAAACTCCGCCCATTAAAAACCACATGAGTGACTTTTCACCATTTTTCTTTGTTTACTTGCTGTATTTTCTTCTTTCACATTCTCAGTTTTCATTGGCTGTTGCAGGGATCTGTTCAGTTTGAGTTGTTGACCAATTGACACTAGATTACGTTCAGATTCAGGTCGCAAAAATCAAACATGTTGAACTCTGACAGGTATGAAACATGATTGGGAGGCCAAAAATCTGAGTCTGCGCCCCTCACACACTACTCGATTCTCTGTCCAACTGTCAACTCTGACAGACTAAACTAGAGCCAACTAGCACAGGTTCGTCCGGACTGAGAATTGGGGCTGAAATCGGGGTAAAAGTCATGTAGTGTAATCCTGGCTTAACAAGCAAAGAAAGATAGTGTAAATAAACAGCATGTCTATACTGAATGCAATGTGAAAAAACGACAAGAAAATGTAAACTAATCTGATGCAATTTTTTCTCATCAAAACAATTTTTTAAGTGCATTTAAAAGCAGAATTTCAAGTCACAACAAAAGTGGGTAGAATATATATCAAACATATATCACCTTTATTAAAAATGTCCTTTGCTCCTCACTAAACATACAAGCTGTGACAGTGCACAGGATGCTATCCACTGTAAAAAAGCAAAAGGAGAATGGACATTTTCTCCACCTCATTCAGGAGCTGAACTTTATGAGTGCTTTCACTCACAGCTGGAATCTCACCTGAGTTTGAGCTGAATCTGGAGATGAAAGTGCAAATAAGATCTAATTCTTTGCTCCCAGTAGAATGGACAAATGGTGACACTGGGCTACTGTCCATTTTGGAAAAGTGAAAGCAGCACGGAGATCTTCATCACTTCATTCAGAAGCTGACACGTTGAGTTTTTTCACATTTAATTCAAAGTTTAAAGCCCAGTTTGAGCTTTTGGAGATTCTGATTGTTTACTGTCCATGAAAAGTTCTATTTGCTGGAACACATCTTGGCTGTTATCATGCCAACAGCAGAAGTGATTCAGAAGTGATTGCATGCAAACCTTATTATACTAAGCCCAATGCCAAGTGTCAGATGGAGTGGTGTAAAGCTCACCGCCACTGGACTCTGGAGCAGGGGAAACATATTCTGTAGAGTGATTAATCACACTTCTCTATCTGGCAGTCTGATGGACGAGTCTGGGTTTGGTGAATGCCAGGAGAACATTACCTGTCTGACTGCATTGTGCCAGTTGTAAAGTTTGGTGGAGGAGGGATAATGCTATGGAGTTGTTTTTCAGGGGTTGGTCTAGGCCCCTTAGTTCCAGTGAAGGGAAATCTTAATGCTTCAGCAGACCAAGACATTTTGGACAATTGTATGCTTCCAACTTTGTGGGAACAGTTTGGGGAAGAAGTTTTCTGTTCCAGCATGACTGAGCCCCAGTGCACAAATCAAGGTCCATAAAGGCATGGCTGGGTGAGTTTAGTGTGGAAAAACTTAACTGGCCCTCACAGATCCCTGTACCCCGAATCGAACACCTTTGGGATGAACTAGAATGGAGATTGCAAGCCAGGCCCTCTTGTCCAACATCAGTATCTGACCTCACAAATGCTCTTCTGGATGAATGGACAAAAATTCCCACAGACTCTCTCCAACATCTTGTAGAAAGCTTCCCAGAAGAGCGGAAGCTGTTATAGCTGCAAAGGGGGACCAACTCCACATTAAGGCCTATGGATTTAGAATGGGATGTCATAAAAGCTCATGTAGGTGTACTGTGTAGGTGTCCCAATCCTTTTGTCCATATAGTGTATGTGGCATTATATAGCAACCTTGGACAGCCTTTAATGACAACAAATGAAAAATATGGGCTTCCTAATGTGCAGAGGCCTCCACCACATGAAAAGTCCAGGTAAAGCCTGAAAGCAGTGAGCTGATGGAGTGAGAGTGACAGGGCCGCCAGAGTGACGTGTGAATCAGTGCCTTCTAATCAATTTTGATTAAATCTCCTAATGCTGCTCCCTCAGAGGCTGCACAGCTCAGCTAAGCGGAGAAGTCAGCCCGGGCAATTAGGCAGTTTGTGTGCGTTGTGACGAGGGTGGGCTTGAGAACACAATAAAAACACACAGCAGCTGCTTCATCCAGCAGCACATTAACCTTCACAACAACGTAGTGTGGTGAGTGGCAAGAGTGATATTTTTCATCATCCAGGAGATTTTGGGTTCTTTTGAAGGGCCATTAATTTACACTATATGGACAAAAGTATTGGGACACCTACACATTACATCTACATGAGCTTTTATAAATCCCATTCTAAATCTATAGGCATTAATATGGAGTTGGTCCCCCTTTGCAGCTCCCACTCTTCAGGGAAGCTTTCTACAAGATTTTGGAGAGTGTCTGTAGGAATTTTTGCCCATTCATCCAGCAGAGCATTTGTGAGGTCAGACACTGATGTTGGACGACAGGGCCTGGCTCCCAATCTCCATTCTAGTTCATCCTAAAGGTGTTTGATGGGGTTGAGGTCAGGGCTCTGTGTGGACCAGTCAAGTTCTTCCCCACCAAACTTACTCCCCCTGATGCTTGGCATTAAGCATTTTGATCTTAGGCTTATGTGCACTCAAATGTGGAAACTCATTTCATGAAGCTCCTAACACGCAATTGTTTTGCTGATGTTGCTTCCAGAGGCAATTTAGAACTCTTTAGTGAGTGACTCAACAGAGGATAGGCACTGTATACTTCAGCACTTGGTGGTCCTACTCTGTGAGTCTGCATGGTCTATTGTTTGTAGCTGAGCTGTTGTTGCTCCTAGATACTTCCATTTCACAATAATAGCACTTACAGTTGACAGAGGCAGATCTAGCAGGACAGACATTTCACAAACTGACTGCAGAGGTGGCATCCTATGACAGTGCCATGTTTAAAGTCACTGAGCTCATCAGTTCTACTGTCAGTGTCTGTCTATCAAGACTGCAAGGCTATGTGCTTAATTTGATCCACCTGTTAGCAATGGGTCTGGCTGAAACGCCTGACCTCAATAAAAAGGAGGGGTGTCTCAATACTTTTGTCTATATAGTGTAGATTCTGATTTTCATGTGCGTCTTTCTTCAGTCTGTTGGTATCTATTCATATGGTAGTAAACACTGTTCTGGAACTAATGCTGCATTCAAACGTAAATCTTCAGTAGTTTTTTCTGAAGAGGAACTCGTGCACGTTTGTGTGGTTTATGTGGAAAGTAAACAAAAAATGGAGGTAAAGTGGACATTGTATTTTTATTAGCAACAAAGCAAAAATAAAATGTGGGTTCCTCTCTTTCTCTAGGCCCCCTAGTGGCCATTCTACCTGTGAAAGGAAATTGACTGAGATATCTTTAATAAATACATCATTTAAAAGATTTTTCCTGATAACTCTGTATCAAATCAACTAGGACTCTGTTGTCTCTCTGTGTGTGAACTGTTCTAAGCCTGTATTAAGCTGCTGGTGAGCAATGAGGGGTCAAAGGAGATGGGTGAGGATTTACACCTCCCCACAAAGATGGCCATACTGAGATGAAAAAGACAGCCTAACTGCAGCTTTCTTCATCTCAAACAGTCCTGTAATACACATTAAAATAAACTTAATAAAATTTAACATTAATAAAAAAAAAATCAACATTTTTATAAATGTTGGCTTGCTTGTTCAGCTGCAATGTTGAAAGACAGTTTTGTAAGTCATCAAAATATATTTTATCAACATTATTAAGGAAAAGAAATGCTTAGTTCAACATGGACTTTCTCCAAAACAGGTAGAAATGGCACTTTACGGCTATTGTGAAAAGGGATTAATTATACATTTCAAATTAGTTTTCTAATAATCATTTATTACATTTGTACAGTATTTTTTTTAATTACGTTGATGAACTCTTTTTTGAAAAAAGTGTTGATGTCACAATTCGGCCACAACAACAAATCAGAAGGGTGTTCATATGGTCATAGCCAGGGATGGATTACTGACCAGGCCAGTGAGGCCAGAGTCCAAGGCCCTCTGACTGCTGGAGGCCTTAGGGAGCTTCAGACTGCAGGTGTAAAAATTAAATTAATAATAATAGTTATTAAATTATTAAATTATAGTCAATTACGCAAAAAGGTATGAAATGACTAAAATGGGGAGATTTGTTTGCGCAACAACAAAGATATGTATGATGACAGTAGATAACAGTTTGGAATTTGGACCCAATATTGACCTGCAGTTACTCATTTTTTTTCAAAACCAAAGCTACACAGCCTTATAAGTGAGGCATATTTCTGTGAACAGTGTTAAAAAGGACCAGCAGAATCAATTATAAGTAGCTGCAACCTGTCCAGACACTTTTTTTGGGTCAACTAATAGAAGTACAGTATCATTATACAATATACCACATCAAAATGAAAAAGTTCAGTGGGTCATAATCAAAATTTGATCACACTCTTTTGGAAACTCCTGCACTCACTTATTCCAGAGTTTTCCATCCGGTAAAGAATTTCCCTCAAGAAATGAAAATACTGAAGTCTGCAATTCCTATAACCGTCTCCTCTCACCGGCTGTCACTCTCACTTGATTCTCTTTTCGACCTGGCCAATGTCCAGCTGGCCAGGCAGGATCAGGGACTCCACAGTCAAAGAGCAACATGTGGAGAGAACAATCGCTCCATTCATTCGGCCTCTGCCCACTGACCTCCCTGATTACTGCGTTTGCCTGTTTGATCTAAGGACTGCTCTCGACAAGCCGGTTTCCTATTTATTTTTCAGCCTATTTTAACCGCCAAATATGTTCTTAATCAATTGGCCGTTTATCCCCTGTTTCTAGTCAGGGTTCCTTAAAAATGTCTGCACATCCCTGCTCTCCATTATCAGCGGACAGATGTTGACAGTAATGTGGAATACATTTAAAGAAAGATATGAGCTAAAGTAAGCTTGCTATGTGAGTATTTCACACTAGCTAAATATCTTTCACGTGACGATGGGTGCATCACTCGGTATCAAAGAAACCTTCTTGGCTCAGTAGGCTATGATCTTTCATGGAGAACACCAGAAGACCAGAAGCATAGCTGTTTATTTCTTTAAGTTAAAGGGAGAAGACAAGCAGGTTCTCATGCTTGTCATACACCAGCTCACTGACATCACACTAGTAAAATAAACATTTAGCCAATTAGCGTCAGTGGCCTGAAGCTTGGGTCAAGAGGTAAACATACAATGCAGAGGTCCAGTCTTACTGTGCATTAGTGGCTAGGAAAACATTCTTTCTTCCACTCACTTTAACTATTTAGAAAAGAAGTGTTTCAGAATGGACGCTTCTATCAATCCTACCAATGTTGACTTTTACTAACTAACTGCAATAACTTTACCCTCAGTTGCACAGTGTTGACTCAGGGCAACAAACCCATTGTCCTCACTTTACAATGATATGACACAAATTTAGTATCAATGAAAGGGTTAATGATGGAGCAAAGAAATTGAATACAAATTAAAAATGTACTTGGTCTCACTATTTCCTGGTGGTAATTTTTAAACCTTGCTTTGGCATTGTACAGCTTGAGCATGACATATAACAACGTGACTGGGCAATTTCTCGCAATTTTTCTAATTTTTCATCTTCTTCTTTTCTTCTAAAATATGATTCACATCTGTTAGAGTGTGAAGCTTATTTTTTGTAACATTCAGTGTCATATAAATAATTCTTGTTATGAGAAATTGCTGAAATATATTTGCTGCCCAGAAGCAACATTGTGCAACAGTGGAATCACAAGCACAAAGAGAGACTGCAGATGTTGTTTAGTTTTGTCATTTCAAAATAATGGTTTTTTTTTTTATTATTATTTATTTTTATTTTTTTTACTATTTTTGATTTAGTTTATTTAGGAAATCAAACTTATTAAGTATGAATATATTTGTGGTTTAACTGATTGTTGAGCAGGAAATAAAAACATTATTATGCTTCATTCACGTTGCCCACAGGACGCTGTTGGCTGGATATTTTTGGTTGGTGGACTGTTCTCAGTCCAGCAGTGACACTGAGGTGTTTAAAAACTCCAGCAGCACTGCTGTGTCTGATCCACTCAGACCAGCACTTTCATTGAACATGAATTTTTTAATGCTTTTTTAGCATTTTTAATATTTAAAAAAACAACAGATTGTGTTGTTGCTTGTATAGTTTGTTGTTTCATTTGAAATATTTATTTAAAAAATTATTATTTTTTAAAAAAAAAAGTTTTTAATTTTATTACTTAGTTTCATTTTATGAAAGAAAAGTCATTTTTAATCTGGCAAGCTGGAGTGACTTGTGTTGTTGGCATGAAGATACACAAGGCCAGCATGAAAACAATGCACTGTGTAATTTATCCAGACTTAAAACTTCATAAAACACTTCATGTCATTGCAATTACTAATGGTTTCTAATGCAGAGTAATAAGCTAATCTTTATTACATTTTGTTGGCCTGCTACTCGTACTTGATTTCACATTGGAGTCTTAAAATCTATATTGCTGGCGATTGCTGGACAAATGCTAATGTCAGCAAGTAGCACTCATATCTCTAAGCAGATACTGTAGTTAAGTTGAATGACTGATAAGAGTGAAGATTTCTTCCCTGAGGAGATGTGTAGGTCAACAGCTGCTCACATGTCTGCAGTCAGGAAGGTTACAGATCATGACTAATTTGTTTTTGCTTTATACAAGTTGAGAACTCAAGCTTCCCTTTATGTTGTGTGGATATTTTATGATGGACCAATAAAACTGCATGAAGTCTATCTACATGCAAATTAACATACATTACTATTTAAGAGTTTGAAACCACTTATTATACAAAATATAGGATTTTGAGTTGTAAATGATGTACAGTAAAAATTATGTATTTACATAATTAAGTATACTTATAATTCAGTTCTGTGTAGTTGTATGCAAAAGTTTGGGCACCGCTGTCAAATTTCACATCTTATTGATTTTGAAAATCAGTGAAAATAAGTTAACACATCTTCTACAGAGAACATACTTCTGCACATTTTAATGCACAATTACTGTTCATTTCCTAAATTTCACATATTAGGGGAAAAATAAATATGTGGCCTGTGCAAAGGTTATGAAGCATTATATATTTATATGATTTTAAACACTGTGTCCACTCACTGTCCACTCTATTAGACACTCCCACCTTGTCAGTCCACCTTGTAGATGTAAAGTCAGAGAGGGTAGCTCATCTGCTGCTGCACAGTTTGTGTTGGTCATCCTCTAGTCCTTCATCAGTGGTCACAGGACGTTGCCCACAGGACGCTGTTGGCTGGATATTTTTGGTTGGTGGACTATTCTCAGTCCAGCAGTGACACTGAGGTGTTTAAAAACTCCAGCAGCACTGCTGTGTCTGATCCACTCAGACCAGCACAACACACACCAACACACCACCACCACATCAGTGTTACTGCAGTGCTGAGAATGATCCACCACCCAAATAGTACCTGCTCTGTGAGGGTCCATGGGGGTCCTGACCACTGAAGAACAGGGTAAAAGGGGGCTAACAAAGTATGCAGAGAAACAGATGGACTACAGTCTGTAATTGTAGAACCACAAAGTGCACCTATATAGTAAGTGGAGCTGATAAAATGGACAATGAGCGTAGAAACAAGCATAATGTTATGCCTGATCGGTGTATGACTGACACAGCATCCACTGATGCTCACCCTACTGTCTCTGTTCACTGTTACCAAACAAACTTTATGCAGACAAGCTGAGCATCAACCAATCAGATTATTGATTGGAGGAGTAGAACCGACTTGTGTCACACCCATAGACAAGCTCCACTCATACATGCAGCGGGACATTATTCCTTTGGTTCTGAAAATGGGTTGGAGTGGAAAATGATTAAATGTTAAGTTTTTAAAACAATATTGGTCTGCATTGGGGCTCAAAAATAGCATACAACTCGTGCTTGTGTTATAGAAATATATATATATATATATATATATATATATATATATATATATATATATATATATATATATATATATATACATAAATATATATACACACACACACACACACACACACACATATATATATATATATATATATGTATATAAGCTCTTTTTATTCGTTCAGCGTAAGCAGGCTGTTTTGCTGCTGATTGATTGTAAATGATATATGTTAATGCACTCTCTTCTGATTGGCTGGATCTTATTCAAAAAGCACTCTTAGAGCTGAAACACTACTTAGAACTTCAGTGTAAATAGGTGGAGCAAAACTGTTATGGGCTGAATATCTTGGTTGTCAGGACAGGACTGAATAGAGTGAGGAGTGAATGGTGTGTTTTGAGATTTGAACAGTGTTTACATACTACATCAGCAGTTGAAGTTAAAAATGTTGAGATCTGGGGTTGCTCTGGCCCCCTCAGCACCATTACTTCCTGTGTCCCTGCATTCTGGATATAATTTTGTATTACATCTTCATTCTGGATATCAATTTCACAAGAATATTATTCTTGATATTGATGACATATTTACTACATTATTTACTACATTTAGGATGCTTTTAATCTTAGATGTTATCCCATGTTTCTGCCCAGTGTTACTGCTCTTACTAGTCCTGTGTGTTTATCTTTGTCTTCAGTCTCTGCTCACAAAATTCTACTATAATTCAGTTGTGCACCTAAACATGCATGACAGCATCCCACAATTCCCACCTCCTCTCCTCCCCCTGCAGTCAGAGAGATCTATTTCTCTGTTCTGACATCTCTCCATGTTCCTCTCTTTTCTCTCAGAGCCTCCAAAGAAAACTGACCCATTACCCACAAAGCCTTGGCCTGGCCTTTCTCTTCTCTATCCTCTGCCCGCGTCCATTCAAACCAAGCGGTCACCGAAGCAAAAAAGTCATGCCGATTCAGACCGCAGGGTCAAAGGTCACAATCTCTGACCTCACGGCGCCCTGGCCTTGCCTCAGTGACTTTCAGCTGAATGGACCGTATTGTCTGTGCTGTTGTGGAGAGAGGCTCATAAATCTTGTGTATGTGGTGCAGGGAGGCATTGTGGCGTGGCGGGCGAGACGTCAGCGCAGAATCAGCCTCTTCTCTTTTTTAATCTTTCCTTTCTTTCTCATCCTTCTTCCCCCCACCAGTCCATACAAGTACATGCAACCTAACTAGCTTCATAAGATCTAAATAAGTGATTCCAAACTTTTGAACAATCCACATTTATTTATTTATTTATTCATTTATTTATTTATTTGGCAGGAACAGTTGCTTGTGGGATAACCTAAAGCTCTGTTTATCATACTAGAAACATGTAAAATTTCTTAATTTTTTTTACGGTTTGCCGCTAATTATTTCAAAATTAATAATTAGCAGAGTATTAACATCACATTACCTTTATTTTGTACATGTATCCACAACAAAATGAGTTTTATATTAGCGAAAATAGTGCTTTTAAACAATGATTTTTGAGTCACTTTTGAATTTTTAAAAGTGCTTACAATCCTATGCAAAACTTTAAACACCCCTGGTCAAATTATACATTTTGTTGAAGCATATTTTATTTTTGTTCTAAAATGCTAAATAAATGCATAATATAATGTTGATTTCAAACTTTTGAACAGTGACTCAAATGTTTTGAATGGTTTTCATTAGTTTGTTTGTTTGTTTGATAAGGACAGTGGGTAGTGCATTATCTGCCAGATAGTTAGCTAAACGCTCACCTTCACCTGCTGTACCTGTCAAAATAAAGAGAATATATTGTATCTTCAAAATAGTAACTTTACAAGAGAAGGAAAAAAAAAACAGTGTAAATGTAGTAAATGTACAGTAAATGTTTTGTTTTGTTTTTTTTGGTTCAGGGGCATTTTGGACTGATTCTGTTTGTCATGAAATTTTGACATTATAAACAGTAATACGCATTTTCAAAAATAATAATAAAAAGGATGGAAATACAAGGTTTGTTCAACAGCAACTATGTAGAAATATAGTGAGATGTTACATACAGTGTTTTAACCCATCAAAGTCCAACACATTTATTACTGATTTATTAAATCAGTATAAAATACCATATAAATGTACAACTTTACTTAATTAATTACGTAGTTAGTGAATAAATTAGGGTGTGATTTGGGTTGATTTGCATTCTATAATAGGTTTGAATCTTAGGAATGTTTTTCCAAACATGGCAAAAATGTTAAAACTTTAAACACAACTCTTTCAAACTCAAATCACAAAAAACCTTCTATTTTCAAAACACAGACGTGGTATGGATTGAAAATTTTAAATCTAAATTTTCCACACATGTTCTCCATGTCCATTAATGAAATAATTCAAATAAAATTACATATATTTACAGCCTGCTTCTTTCAGCAATTGTTCACTTATTTGATCCCCACAAAAGCAGGAGTCCCCCCCCAAGTCTGTATTAGTGGGTCTCTAACAGAAACAGGGGTCAGGTGATCATTGTCTCCATCAGTCCAGCCCACAGCTCACTGACAAGCTGTAATTAAATGCTTTTCAGGGGCCACATGCTTTTTGGAAGTGCAGAAGAAAGGCCATGGCTTTCGATGTGCTCAGCCATGCAAGGACGGACACTGGCGGCATCTGAAGGGGTCAGCTGGACTTAAGCTGCTTTGTGTTCTGTTTCTTTCTTTTCTTGAGGCAGACCTATCACATCTCCTATTAAAGGTTAAGACTGAGCCAGGCTGCACAATCACATTCGACTTCACTCAATTACTCAATAATACACAAAAAGTGGCCAAAAGGTGCCGAAAGGGGTTCCATAGAGGTTGTTTGGTTCTCTAAAAACATTTCAATGAGTATATTTATTTTAAGTCTATGAATCACTGTTTAGGAGCCAAAACTTACATGGCATCACTGCAAAAAAAACACTTTTTGGCACCTAAAGGTTTAGATTGCAGGTGAACAAGGAGGAATGATGCATACAATGACTTTAAAAATACAAACAGCACTCAGCCAATCACACTGAGATCAAAATGAACTGTGATGTAATGTTGATTAACCCCGTCAGCTCCAAGAGCCAGTTTCCTGGACTCAAAGAGCAGATCTCCATCTACAAGAATGCTCTGAAAATATCCAGACAATCATACCTCTCTAGAGTAAATAATAAACACAAAGATAATACCAAAGTCCTTTTTTCTACCACAGACTGACTCATTAACCCTAACTTTTCTGCTAGTGCATCTCATGGTGATCTATCTTCTAAGAGTTTGCAATTCATTTTAAGAATAAAATAACCTTGATAAGATGTTGTGTAGCTCAGCCAACTTGATACAAGCCTATAACCTGCCTGATAAGCCACCTACATCAGTAACAGCATCTTTCTCTGTTATCAATTATCAGGAGCTTGCAACTGTGTGTGATCTTGACCCTGTTCCTACTTTTCTCCTTAAGAGCGTTTTTGCTTATGTTCAAAATGATGTTTTAACTATTATAAATTGTTCTCTGTGCTTTTCCAGATGCTTTTAAAACTGCCTTGGTGAATGTGTATCTAATATCAAGTAAGTTATGTAACAAGTTTCAATCAGATTTTGTTTCTAACTGCAGTACTGAGACAACATTTGCTCATGTTGTCAGTGGCCTCAGGCTCAGCAAAAAAGCACAAAATCCTTCTATTCTGGTCTTATTGGATCTTAGTGCTGTTTTTGATGCCATCGATCACAAGATTCTAATCCACCGTCTTGAATGCTGGGTTGGCCTCTCATGTACAATTTTAGAATGATAAGTCATATTTAGTTAATGGACAGTTCATGGTTTCACTGGCAAATCATTCATCAAAAAAAAATAAAAAATTGATTTCCTGTGGAGTCCCACATGGTTCCATTTTAGGACCTTTGCTTTTCTCTTTGTATATGTTACCCCTAGGTGACGTCATTAGGACACATAATATAAGTTTTTGTGTCTATGCTGACAATACATAATTATACATTTTCATTTCTTCTGATAATCAAGACTCATTAGACAGGCTTACTAGCTGTGTGTCAAATATTTCTCAGTGGATGTCACAAACTTTTCTACAACTAAATCATGAAAAAACTAAAATACTGATCTTTGGATTAACTCAGAGAAAACTGCTTTATGAGAATTATTAATATTATTAATAAAGATTATTATTATTATTATTATTATTATTATTACATTTAGAAGCTGTAAAGAAGCTGTAACAATGTTTATATAGCACTTCATCTCATTTTTTTCTTTGTTTTTTAAAGGGAAAAAAGTGAGGGGGTTTTAATATGTAATATGAGCCCTTTAACGTTATTGTGATCATTTGGCCTTCAAGAAGAATAGCTGTTGCTTTAGACACAGATGACGAGGATCCAAATAAATCAAGAAGAGTTTGGGTGTCATCTTTTTTTTTTTTTCTCTTCTATAGCTGTGAATTTGGTTGGAGTCTGGCTGCAGAGAGACAACTGTAGCATTGTAGGTTATTAAAATGGAGTGTCTGGTGCTCTTTTATTTGTGAGTCATCCATTATGAGCTGGCACCAGCAGTGTGCTTAGTACTATATGAGGCCCTGTTTTAATCTGAAACCTAATAAAGCTTCCTCATTCTGCTGTTCTCTGTAGTGAGCCTCTACGAACACACTGATGTGCTGCATCATCACATGATTCTCTTTGCAAAGTTTTCTGCCCAGTAGCTGCTTTATGATCCAGAAGGAATATGAATGAGAATGAATTGGATCAAATCACAGCTCCACTGCTGGTGCACTGCTGAGGTTTGATATGTTCAGTATCTGAGGCCTCCATCAAGAAGCCTTAGTGTTAGAGGAGCTTGTTTTCAGGGCTTAATCCATATACATACACACACACACACACACACACACACACACACACACACACACACACACACACACACACACACACGTGTACACACACACACACACACACACACTGCAAAACTGGTATCTTGGCAAAGGAAAGCATCATAAATGTAGCCAGTAAATGTAATATTTCTCAATATAAAATTTGAATATAATATTGAATATAATATTATTCTTTTTTTTTTTTTTTACTTAGTTTAAGGGGCCCAGATCATTTAAAACCTTTCCACATTTTCCCCAGGTTTTTAAGTAAAAGAGCATGATGTAGTGTGTTTATTAGGTTAAAGTTTCAAAATGTATTGTTTGCTCCATGCAGTCCATAGGTTAAAAAATAGGAAAAAATAAGTCAATTCAATTTCTGGAATATTTAGCAGCTTAAGTGATGAACATTGTGGCTTTTTCATTAAGTTAGTTATTTTATTTTTAGTTAGTTAATTAGTTGGTTAACTATTTTTCATTGGAACTGTTTGGATAACATTAAACAGAATGTATCATACCAAAGATCTCCTCTCTCTTGCTGGATGAACTTAATGCAAATGAGCAGAGCACCAACCAATCAGATTGTTGACATGAGGTGCCAAAGCCACCTGTGTCACACCCATAGTCAAGCTCCACTCTTATATCCAGCGGGAGATTATTACTGTGGTTCATAAAATTGGGCTGCGATGGACTGGCGACCTGTTCAGGGTGTTTCCTGCTTTCTGTCTGATGAATGCTGGGATAGGATTTTTACTAGTATTTATTTATTTATTTCTGTATTTATATTCTTATTGTTGTTATAATTATGATTATTTTACTATTATTTCAGTCATTTTTATTAATTTTAGTTTCCCTTTTTGATCTTATCCTCCTTTTGTCTTATTTATCTTCTTTTGATTTTACTTACTTTTATGTTTTACTTATGCTTTAATTATTGTTTTAGATTTTCTACTTTTTATGTATTTTTATTATTAATGTTTCATTTTTTTATACTTACCTGATTTGAGTCATTTTTATTATTATTTCCTGTGTCAACTTGGCAACTTTGTAATTTGTACAAAGTCTTTGTAATTTGAGGGTCACCCTCAATGTTCCCTGAGGTTAAATAAAGGTTGATTTATTGATTGATTGATTGATTGATTGATTTGGAGTTTGGCTTTTTTGTTTACAGTTATTGGTTTTAGCAGTTGCAGATAAACAATTCTAAAATCTTGGGGTACTGTAGTCCCTCCATGAGTCCCTGTTAGTGGAATTGCACTCTTCAGATGTCTGGTTCCTATTACCACCACTGTGAACAATGCTAACTCCGTGAGATTCTCTGAAATGGACATTTCACACCAAACCGAAAAGAAAAGATTTGTGGAATTCCCCTTTAAGATGCTTTCACTTACTGAGATGTAACATTTGGCATTGCAGAAATTCTGATACTCTCAATATAGTACAAAAACTATTCTGTTTACAGATGTTATGTCGACATTTTGTAACATGATATTGAAAGTCATTTTTTATTTTCAGTGCCAGAATGTGTTTTTACCCTAACTCACCTGCAAACATTCATTAAACGGATGAAGGATTCAATTCAGCAGTGTCAGTCTGCTTTTTCCTGACTGAATAACAGCAGCCATACATGCTCATTCTGTTTGCTTTCAGCCAGTTGAAGCAGTGACACTGTTTCAGTGTCAGGTAACCCTCTCTCTCTCTCTCTCTCTCTCTCTCTCTCTCTCTCTCTCTCTCCCTCTCTCCCTCTCTCTCTCTCCCTCTCTCTCTCGCTCGCTTTCTCTTTCTCTCTGCAGCCGGTGGCTTGTGACTTGTGTCTACAGTCGCATGCTGATAATGTCACAGTGATGGATGATGGGAAGGGGTAGAGTACACAAGCATGCGGGCCTGGGCTCTTCACCATACATTAGCCATACCAGCCTGGCCTGACAGATTCCAGATCACTTCTCTAAAACACATGCTTTGTCAAAAGAAAAACTGTTTTCAGATCAGTACTTTAAGGGCAGATTTGTGTGTGTACCATTATGACCTCCAGCGGGCTTATGCGGCCTGAAAAGGGTGCTTTTATTCTTTACATCTTTACTGTATTCCTCTATACTGCACACATGACATTTGAATGTTAATGAATTTATTCCATGGCATGAGCACTGTTCAGCGTAGTCTGCTGAAGGTGCTGAAGGTATCGCTGTATTTGAACAAGAGGGCTACAATCACAGACTATAGCTGTGTCCCAATTCAGGGACTCCATCCTTCAGAGGCTGCATTTGAAGGCTGATTGCATCACAGTGGTGCGGCTAGGCCATCCCATTTCGAAGCCTCCTTCATATTTACATTTACATTTACATCATTTAGCAGACGCTCTTATCCAGAGCGACTTACAAAAAGTGCTTTGTCTATCCAGAGAAAGAATCTTTGCTAGCTACCAATAGGTTAGAGAGAAACACAGTCCTAAACTCAGATACTGCTAGAATCAGAAGGTCATTGACACCTAGTGAAAAGGGACAGAGTTAAACACAGAACAGTGCAATACAATACATAAGTGCTGTACAATACATTACAATCAATACTTAATTTAGTGCTCATTTAAGTGCTGAATAAACAGGTGTGTCTTCAGTCTGCGTTTGAAGACAGCGAGAGACTCTGCTGTACGGACAGCCAGTGGGAGTTCGTTCCACCACCTGGGTGCCAGCACAGAGAACAGTCTAGATGCTTGCCTTCCGCGCGCTTTGAAGGATGGCGGGTCAAGCCGAGCTGTACTCGAAGCTCGAAGGGCTCGTGGTACAGTTCGAGATTTGACCATTGCCATCAAGTAGGGAGGGGCTGGTCCATTTTTGGCTTTGTAGGCAAGCATAAGGGTTTTAAATCTGATGCGTGCAGCTACAGGAAGCCAGTGAAGGGAGCGCAGCAGTGGGGTGACGTGGCTGAACTTTAGGAGATTGAAGATGAGTCTTGCTGCTGCATTCTGGATGAGTTGCAGAGGCCTGATGGCCTGCATGGGAAGACCAGCCAAGAGCGAGTTGCAGTAGTCAAGCCTTGAGATGACAAGAGACTGCACTAGCACCTGGGTGGCCTCTCGAGAGAGAAAGGGTCGGATTCTCCGGATGTTGAACAGGAGAAATCTGCATGACCGAGTTAGGTTCGCAATGTGAGTCGAGAACGATAACTGGCCATCCAGAACCACACCAAGACTTCTTGCCTCTGCTGACGGGACAATCAGAGAGTTCTCGAATGAGATGGCAAGATGCGACCTAGAAATATGCGACCTTGGTCATATGCGACCAAGAAATGTGTTCTTCTTTTCCATGGCAACTGAAGATCCAATGAGTGGATCCTTCGCCAGCCAACACATCCCGATGTTCATTGCGTGCCGGTGAGAATTCGAGAACATGGCAGCATCATCAGCTGATGAGTACATTCAAACTGAGTTGAATAGCTAATGATACAAATGTCAAAAAATAAAGGAAAAAAACTAAAATCAAAGTTTGTGGCTCCATCTTTAAAGAAATTTAAAAGAACTTGACAGAAACGACGATTCAGGGCGGGAACAGCGGTGCTGTGACGCAAACAGGAAATCCACTGTAGAGCAGACCACCTCATTTCGGTTCAGCCTTCGTGGGTCTTTGCAGCCTTTGAAAGGCATGCCTTTGTAGACCATGTCCTTTGAAGGAAACAGCCCCTGAACTGAGACACACTATATGAATTGAGACACACTATATGAAGATATATGAAGAGGCATTATATGAATCCGAATGTCTCCCAGAGACCTCCCATCTCTCTGAGCATCACCCTGTCTTAGTAACAACAACCAACCATTAAAAAAGCAACAGCCACAATTTTATTACAAGTAATAAGCCTGTAAATAACAATAACTATAACAGCAACATCAACACTAAAACATTAAGCTGTGTACACTGGACACAAATGTCAAACCTTTGTTTTTGATTGATATCCTGTTTCTGTTATTGACATGTTGTGCTGATGTACCACCTAAAGTAGTTTTAAGTTTTTTTCTTCCCAGAGTGGAAATATTTTTTTCTTAATGAGTTTTTGTGTCATAATTGTGTCAAAATATAATAAAGAATCCAGTAATTGATATAATCAGTGGTAAAATCACAATAATTCCCTCAATGATGTGCTATACCATGTCTATGACTGCTGCACACCAGTCAATGTCTATGTCTGACTGAATGGCACACCAGTCAGTGCCAATGTCTGACTGAATAGCACTCCTGACAACACTTTATTTGAAGACTACTTTCATAAGGAATACATAACACATGCATAAGCACTGAATAACATATGTATGAAGCAATGTTTGAGCATTTTTGACTAGCTTATGCTAGTAACTGCAAGATGACATAAGGTGTTCAATGAAGCAAATGACATTTCATTGATATTAGGGACCTTAAAGTAAAGAAATAGACATTTGCTCCATTTATAACAGCATTATGAGCATCATTTTCAAGTAATGGAACTCAGAAGAAAGATGTAGTTTAAAAATTATATAGGTTCTACGTAGTTCTACATGAGCTAAAGAACAAAACCCCTTTGTCAATACAATATCATTCATATCAACTTATAGTGTCTTGCAATTACCAACATAAGCTATTCACATATTCTTAAGTATTGCTTTATAAATATGTTATTCAATGCTTATACATGTGTTATGATATTCTTATGTAGACAGCCTTCAAATAAAGTGTTACCACACTCCTTCTCCTGTTTTATGATGTAATTCTATCATAGCAACATATAGTGTACTGCAGCTGGGCTTCAGCCTGTATTACTACAGATGGATTGAAAAGTCAAACCAGGAAAATGTGAAAACACTTAGTGCTATTTAAATGTATCACATTAACTGCCAGCCATGTTATTTTTATTTAAACCCTTAAAATCCCAGGCTCATTACATAATAAGGCTTATTATTCAGTAACTACAGGAACTTCAATGCAAACTGGTTGAGCTGTTCTCAGGTTATAGAAGTGTGTGATAAAATGTTGGGCCTGCCAGTGGGACTTGGCCATGTAGGGATTAACAGAACAGTGGAGAGTGTATTTTTTTTGCATGAGAAAGATCTAGAAGAAAAATTTAATCATGGCATGTCATAAACACATCTTATATTTTGTCTTATTATTTCTCACAGCTCATTGAAGCAAGTGGAGAAATTGTGTGGTAACACCAGAGACTTTTAATCCTTACCACCTTTGTGTTTCTAAGTAGACGAGGAGATGTTTCATCATGATTTGCTTTGAATTTTCTGATACAGAATTGAAGTTGAATGTAAATATAGCTACTGAATTATGAAACAAATTCAAATAGTATAGCAAAACAATAATAATTTTAGACATATAAAGGACAAACATAAAGAAATACTTTAAAATAAATGACACACAATATTTAAAACCTGCTTCTTTTCTCCATGTTTATAATATCTCAAGACATATATGTTTCTCTTTTCTCAAAGCACTCTTATCCCTTTTCATGGGTACAAAATGCTGCAGAAACATCAGTCGTATCTTTTATAATAATACACTTCAGTCTTTCTGATTAGGAAGTTTTTCTTACTGTGAAACCAACAACCTTGCTGACTGTGGCATTGAAACTAGTAGTTGAGCGCAGCCTTAGAGAACTATGAAAAATACTTAATTGGGTCATCGGGTGTTCTCCCCTCAGTGTGATGACAAATATGAGACGGAGAACATGCATATGAATTTGATTAGATAATTATGATCATGATTGATTTCCGTAAATGCAGCATGGGAATACATTAGCTGTGGAGAGGAGGTGAGTGAGTCATGCCAAAAGGTAATACAAAGGTCACTGTTTTGCACATATTTGTGCATGTTTGTGGATTCATTTGGATAAGTGATGCTATGAATATGGGATGAATAAACAGGATTAGGCTGCTTTTGTAGTGTCATTATATTGGAAGTGTCACAGTCAGAGAGCACTGTTGTAAAATCAGAGTGCATTGATATAAAATATTATCTGTGAACTGCAGACTACAATCATGAATTCATATCTACAATTTGTGTAAAACTTTGAACACTCCCAGTTAAATGATGTTTTATTGATTTTGCATAGGCAAACAACTGCACATGAAATCTATCCAGACAGCCGTCCTAATTAGTGAATTTATCTACTCAATTGAATGGATTGGCATGTGGAATTGGAATGTTCTGTGCGCTGCCATGTTTCTTATCATGTTTCCAATTCACGTTGTTATGGAAAACAATGGTTACGGTTTTTGATTGTTCATTTCAGCAATAAAAGACCACTGATGTGTGAAATATGTTGCAATTTGTTTGTTTTCTTGTTTAAAGTGGTAGTTTGTGACCCAAACAAAATAAAAACATCATCATCATCATGATCATCAACATCTCATCATCATCATCATTATCACTTTTGTTTATATAGCACCTTTCCCATGCTCAAGAATGCTTTACAATCAGAAAGTATCAAAATACTTGACACAGAACACATATACATACACACACACACAAACACACACACACACACACACACACACACACACACACACCTACACACACACACACACACACACACACACACACACTAAAACACACACAAACACACTCTACAGTTCCCACAGCTAGTGGGGGATTTCATGGTGTGAAGTCACTTAGCTTGCTCAGAAAGTGTCCTTAGCTACGGAGAAAGTCTCACACCAGTGCATCACACAGGAGACCAGCCCGGGAAGCCTCGAAGGACGAAAATGTCCTTAGCCATGAAGGGGTAGCATTTTCCTGCAGTTGAACAAAACCAGCCCAGTCAGCCACATAGCTGCAATGCAGCCTCACCCAAGTGGTGGCCCAGGCAGCAACACTGCTGTTGTGTAGCATCGCTAAGGCAGCCGGACCGAGAGGCCTTGTAGCTGCAGCGTAGCACTGCTCATATAGCCATACACTACCAGTCCAGGCAGCCCCACAGCTGCAGTGCAGCGTCAACCAAGCAGCCACCCTAGGCTGCGATGTCACATTGATCAGGTCCCCAGTCCAGAGAACCTTGTAGCCGCAATACAGCATCTCTCAAGCAGCCTGTCCAGGCTGCATCATAGGTGTGATGTATCGTCGCTTATGCAGCCGGCCCAACAGGCCTCGTAGCTGTGGCATAGTGCATTGCGAATCACATTATTAAAGAGAAGGTTCGATTATGCTGATTTCAGTGTTCATACTGAAAAACTGATCAATTTGGGCCCAGATGTTAGATCAGACTAGACGTGGGATCTTTCAAGACCTGTACACGCGCTGCAGGATGGACAAAACAGACACAACAAAAAAAAAACCTAATACAGGATACACTCTGAGGAGCAGGAGAGCGAACAGCCTTCCCTCAGGAAAGAAGAAGAGAGAGAGAGAGAGAGAGAGAGAGAGAGAGAGAGTGGATAAAGCTGCTGAGGAGTCTTAGGCAGGAACTGCTGACTCAGCAGAGTGACCACACTTCCTCTGATGCCTTTAGTCAACAAGAGCAGTCAAACCAAATAAACACAAGCAATTAAACAGTCAATATTTAGTCTCTCTCTCCCTCTTACTGTCGTTTTTACTTTCTCTCTTCTTATTCAGTCTCTCTTATTCTCTATTTCTTTTTTCCTCTCTCTTTCTCCATCTTTCTCTCTGTTCCTTTCCTCTTTTTTCTTTTGGTCTCTCTCTCTCTCTCAATTTTGAAGGTAAAGTTGTAGGAAATCTGGAAATCTTTTTGTCATATTAGGGACATTATTGCCTTAAAACACCTCAGCTTATCACAAAACCTCATGCAAAGTATTTGTACTTCTGTCTTTTTTTTTCCCCAACTGTGAGGAAGTTTTCAGAGGCATTTAATTCAGAGGTCTGGCTCCGATCATCACCACTGTGAACAATTCTAACTCAGTAAGTTTCTCTAGACTTAGGTATTTCACATCAAACCATTCTGAATAACTTTGTTTACTTGTTTTGTTAATTATGCTTTTGAAAACTGTGCAATATATATCAGACGGACAATACTTCTGTAGGCTGACCTTCTAAGCTGAAGTTACTGAAATTAAGGTTAGGGTTAAGTTACAAAGGTCTCTCCTCCAGGGCTTCCAGTGTTGGAGTTTACAGCTGATTCCTGACAGCGGGCTGGATTGAGTTACTCTGCATGCTGTGTAGAGATGCTGACCGAGATGCTTTCCTTTCTTTCCACTATCCTTCCATCCAGGAATGTGTGAAATGTTTGATTTTCAGTATTGTTTTACAGCAACTGCAACTACTGAAAATGCAGTGAGCACACTGGTGTCATAAGTGGGATATGTGTGGCCAAGGATCGCAAGCCAGTGGCATGTTTAAAGGGAAGGGTGGACATTCTGAAATCCCTGCTGTGGAGAGACTGTGAGGGGACCTTAGACCCCTTGTGCCCAAGGGACTCTGCTCAGACTTTGTGAGGTCACCAGGACTGCTGACTTTGAAGGGTCGGGGGGACATGTAGCATCCCACCTTATTCCCATCTTATTCTATGCCACAATATTAATAAAAAACAGCCTCATTCCACAGGCCCTCTAGTGGCTAATCTGCCAGCTTGGACATTTTTAATTGATATAATGAAAAAATAAAAACCCTGTAAATCCGTTATTAGATTAACTAAGACACTGTTGTCTGTGTGTGAAATGATCTGACTGTGTGTTGAGCTGCTAGTGTTTAATGAGTGGTGAAATGGAAGAGGTGAGAACCCCTGTTATGAAAACAATTCACACTTGCCAAGATAAAATGGAAAACTGCAGCTTTCTCCACATTAAATAAAACATGCACAACTGCTACAATTAAAAAAGTAGCGTATAAACGCAAACATTTAGTAGTTTGTAAAATGAAATTAAATTTCATACATTTCAAATGTTATTTTCGAGAAACCCTTCAAACTGATATTCACAAGCACCGGCAGTGGTTCAGTTTCAGTCTCAACACTCTGACCTAATGAGAGAGAGCATAGTGATCCTCCAGTTAGCTAACGCTAGCCCTACAACAATTATTCCTAACATGAAAGAGCTTGTTATGATCTAGATCAGCTGGATAACTTTAGTTTCACAGAACCAATTCTTCCCAAGGTACTAAAAAGAGATAACAAAGAGCAGAGTGAACCCACAGAACAGCTAGCTAGTGTTAGCTACGGCTAAGAAGAAATAGCAGAAAGATCTTTCAGATTAGGAACGTCACATTAGACTTACATTGAGAGAACCGAATGATCTTCTAGGTCAACTAGGTTATAACAGCTATTTTTAATGAGAAGAGAAGAATGATCATCCAGAAAAATGAAAAAAATAAAATAATTTAATTCCCTGCTGGTCAAAGCTGTTTTTTGCTGGTTTATCACTGGTCTGGTGATGGTTTATCTGGTCACCCAGCACATTGGTTGACCAGCATACCAGCATCCAAAACACAATTTATGCTGGTTTTGCTTCTTTTTTTCTGTTAGGATGGTCATCTAACTTTAGCCCTACCATAGTAGTTTCTAGCAAGAGAGAGCAGAGTAATGGTACAGATCATCTAGCTAACATTAGCCCTAAAAAACGATCTCTAATAAGAAATAGCAACGTGAACCATTAGCTAGATCAGTTAGTTAGTTTCAGCACTAAACAGCTGTTCTTAACAAGACAGGGCACAGTGATCTTTCAGATTACCTAGCTAACGTTAGCTTTAGCCATTCCTAATGAGAGAGAGCAGAGTGTTCTTCCAGACAAAGCCCAGAGAGCAAAGAAATAATTATTTCAGCCCACCCAACCCAAAATGCATTCCCACATCCCTGCTCCCATCCCATGGCAAAAGAGTGGAAACGAGTTCACCATCTACGGCACCCTCTCGTCCTCAGAGCAGACTTATTGCTCCAGGCTGATTGTAGGTATTAGGTTGAGAACAAATAGCTCAGTGGCCTCAACTCAGTCATGCAACCCCCTTTAATGACTGCCACATGCATGCAATTATCATATTTGCTCTCAACTGATCTCTTTTCTAGTTTCCGTTTTATCTTGCTCCCTGGCTAGCAATAAAGCACTTGCATGTGTATTAATGTGTATTTGTCTGCTGGAAAATTCTTATCTCCATTTCATTCACTTTTTTTAAACCATCATACAACCCTCATTTAGTGTATGATTGATCTTTATAGGCTTTTCCTGCTCAGCATGATGGATTCAAACTCTTTGATTCTGAGGGATTAAAATGGTTCACATCGTTCATCATGCTGTATCATTTATCACATTCCTTAAACTTAATTATGCCTTTCCTTCAGTTTATTCTTCGCCCAAATAAGGATTCCCTCCTGGAACCTCACAGTCAGTTTCCCTGGGAGGTTTCTCAGAGGATGGCGATTGAAAGATTGTTGCCCAAGGTTTCCGTCTTTCTGGAAAAAGGTAACTGCAGCATCGATAACTTTGCACTTTCTGCTGTTAGATCCAGTTTTTGGACAAATTTTATAAGTGAAATTAGATTAGAATTCATAAAAATACAGTCATGGCCAAAATTGTTGGCACCCCTGAAATTTTTCCAGAAAATGAAGTATTTCTCCCAGAAAATTATTGCAATTACACATGTTTTGTTATACACCTGTTTATTTCTTTTGTGTGTATTGGAACAACACAAAAAAACAGGGAAAAAAAAGTGATATAAAAAATGATATAATTTCAAGCAAAACTCCAAAAATGGGCCGGACAAAATTATTGGCACCTTTTCAAAATTGTGGGTAAATAACTTTGTTTCAAGCATGTGGTGCTCGTTCAAACTCACCTGTGGCAAGTAACAGGTGTGGGCAATATAAAAATCACACCTGAAACCAGATAAAAAGGAGAGAAGTTGACTCAATTTTTGCATTGTGTGTCTGTGTAGTCTGAGGACTACAGAACCAAAATTGTGGAAAAATATCAACAATCTCAAGGTTACATCCATCTCCAGAGATCTTGATGTTCCTTTGTCCATGGTGCGCAACATAATCAAGAAGTTTACAACCCATGGCACTGTAGCTAATCTGCCTGGACGTGGACGGAAGAGAAAAATTGATGAAAGGTTGCAACGCAGGATAGTCCGGATGGTGGATAAGCAGCCCCAATCAAGTTCCAAAGAAATTCAAGCTGTCCTGCAGGCTCAGCGTGCACCAGTGTCAGCGCGAACTATCCGTCAACATTTGAATGAAATGAAAAGCTATGGCAGGAGACCCAGGAGGACCCCACTGCTGACACAGAGACATAAAAAAGCTAGACTGCAGTTTGCCAAAATGTACGTGAGTAAGCCAAAATCCTTCTGGGAAAACATCTTGTGGACAGATGAGACCAAGATAGAGCTTTTTGGTAAAGCACATCATTCTACTGTTTACCGAAAACAGAATGAGGCCTACAAAGAAAAGAACACAGTACCTACAGTCAAATATGGTGGAGGTTTGAAGATGTTTTGGGGTTGTTTTGCTGCCTCTGGCACTGGGTGCCTTGACTGTGTGCAAGGCATCATGAAATCTGAAGATTACCAAAGGATTTTGGGTCGCAATGTAGGGCCCAGTGTCAGAAAGTTGGGTTTGCATCCTAGGTCATGGGTCTTCCAGCACAGGACAATGACCCCAAACATACTTCAAAAAGCACCCAGAAATGGTTGGAAACAAAGCGCTGGAGAGTTCTGAAGTGGCCAGCAATGAGTCCGGTTCTAAATCCCATTGAACACCTGTGGAGAGATCTTAAAATTGCTGTTGGTAGAAGGCACCCTTCAAATATGAAAGACCTGGAGCAGTTTGCAAAAGAAGAGTGGTCCAAAATTCCAGTTGAGAGGTGTAAGAAGCTTGTTGATGGTTATAGGAAGCGATTGATTTCAGTTATTTCTTCCAAAGGGGGTGCAACCAAATATTAAGTTGAGGGTGCGAATAATTTTGTCCAGCCCATTTTTGGAGTTTTGCTTGAAATTATATCATTTTTGGCTTTTTTTTCCCCTGTTTTTTGTGTTGTTCCAATACACACAAAGGAAATAAACAGGTGTATAACAAAACATGTGTAATTGCAATAATTTTCTGGGAGAAATACTTTATTTTCTGGACAAATTTCAGGGGTGCCAACAATTTTGGCCATGACTGTAGTTATAAATTGGGGTTTTGTTCCAAACTAGTAGTGAAGAAATTCCACATATGTGAAGTTCAACTCGGTGACATGCAACTGTATTGTCAGTCATATTAACCAGTGCTGATAACTAGCTTAGCATAGCTCTGCTTACTACAGAACAGGTACACTTCTGACTAACACAAGCTACACTGATGCAACTTTATATGATAATGAAATGTGAGGAAATGAAGTCAAGTGTCAAGTGTTTTGTGACAGGAAACCAAAATTAAACCTGTTCCATGGTGTTTGGGCCTGTAACCTTCTAGCTAGGGTGTTAGCTAGTGGGTGTTACAGATCTAAGCAGTGTCACACTAAAGCCAAAAAGAAATCTGTTCTGTGGTGTTTTGAGATACAGCTTGCTGGGCTAAGCTAACGCTTGCTTAGTTAGTGGGCTAAAAGTACCACCCACAACAGCACAGGATTGGTTCCAGCTAACTGATGGTGAAATGACACATGTTTGGAGGACAAAGACTTAGATATAATTTGAGCTACTGGTGTTGGAGTAACAGTCGGAATTGATGGTTAGCCTGTTAGCTTATTAACTGTGGCTGATTTGTGTAGTTTTTCTTCAGTATTTCTTGGTCATGATTTAGCAGCACAGCCAAGGAAAAAGAAACCGTAAGCAGTCTCATAGGTCTACACCAACACAGGATGGCACCATGCAGCCATGGGAACCACAGGTAAAATGCTGCTAAATCACTGTTGTATTGCTAGCAGCATCACAAAGGATTTTTTGTTGTGGAACGTCTTCAGGTCCCTCCTTGGTTGTGTATGTTTTTACATCCATACGTATTGCACTGCCACCTGTTTATACACCCATGTGTATTGCACAACTAGTAACATATGCTATCATTTATGGTGTTTAGTTACTAGGTTCATCCACTGGACGTGACATGCATCACTGCATTGGCACCTGCATAATATTTATGCAATATTTATGCAATTTTACTTATTCCTCAATTGCTTGGAAAAAATCTTGTTATAGAACATTTTAAACATTTTAACCTGACCAGCGTCCTGTGACCACTGATGAAGGACTAGAGGACGACTAAGACCAGAAACGTACTGTAGCAATCTGTACGGGCTGGCACTGGGCTCTAGACACTAGTGAGGTGTGGCCATGCTGATGACTGTGCCAGGAGGATCATGGTAGGTGCATGCCCTCAGGAAAAAAGGACTATTTGTGTTAGTTATGTTGTAAGTAGTGTTTGTTGTGCTGATCTGTGTTGGGGAGTAAGTTTAGTCAGTGTGGGTTGGTGGCCACCATAAGGGTGAAGTATGGCCTCTCCTGTAGAAGTGACCTCTCCTGTGAGTTCAATGCTATGTATGCACTTTTCTGTTTTGGTGTTTAATAAAGAGCTCATGGTGGAATCATGGCCTGTGTCTGATCCACTCATACCAGCGCAACACACACTAACATGCCACCACCATGTCAGTGTCACTGCAGTGCTGAGAATAAGCCACCACCTAAATAATACCTGCTCTGTGGTGGTCCTGAGAGGGTCCTGACCATTGGAAAACAGGGTGAAAGGAGGCTATCATAGTATGCAGAGAAACAGATGGACTACAGTCTGTAACTGTAGAACTACAAAGTGCTCCTTTATGGTCAGTGGAGCTGATAAAATTGACAAAGATTGTAGATGCAAGGAGGTGGACTTAATGAAGTGGTTGATTAGTGTATTTGAATCATTTAAATTCAATGCATTACTTCTTCAATCTATCTGAACCACAAAACAGCCAGTTTGCTAGCAATGTGTTGTTGGCAAACTCCTAAGCCCTTTGACTTTCAGCTAATGCTATTGAGTAAGTAAAAACTCTTCTGCAGTGCTGGCCATTTAGCTGGATGGATGAAGCATTTGTAGCAGCCATGCCACATCCACCGCATGATTGAGTTCAGCCTTAGTGTTAGATATCAGGCTGCGAATGATTCCTGTCAGCTGGCATGGCGGCTGCTCCTGAAGGGGTCAAACAGTGGCTAGGCAGACCATTAACCAGGTATTAAACCCTCCTTTAGATAAGACAGACGGCACAGCTGCCAAAAAAAGTAAAAAAAAACAAAAAAAAACGGAGCTATCAGCTTGCACTCGCCAGACTGCAGGGATATTACAGCGGCTTCTTGGAGGAATGAGCCGAGGGTCACTGGAGGTCACGGAGCAGGCCTGAGAACCCGTCTGGCCGGTTTCCTGACGGGCCTTTGGCGCTGAGAAGCACGTCCGAGATCCCAAATAAACATTCAAGATGGCCCAAGAGACCCTGCCTGCTTTTTTTTATTATTTTTTTTGAAAATCTATGCTTGTCTTAAGACTCTCTTCTTTTTCCTAAAGCTTTCCTCTCTCTTTCTCCCTCGTTCTCTTTTTCTTCCTCTCTCTCTCTCTTCTCTATTCTTTTCTCTTTCTCTACCCCTTTTCTTCCTTTCTCCTTCCCTTTCCCTCTCTCTCTCTCTCTCTCTCTCTCCATCTCTTTTTCCTTTTTTACTCTCGCTCCTTTCTCTTTCTCTCTCTCACTCTCTCCTCTTTCTTTCTCTTTCTCCTTTTTTACTCTCATCCTATTCTCTCTCTCTCTCTCTCTCTCTCTCTCTCTCTCTCTCTCTCTCTCTCTCTCTCTCTCTGCCCATAGAATTAGGTCAGTAAACTGTTAAAGACGTTAAAGCTGATACCCCTCTGCCTGGAGAGAGGAGAACATGTGGAGAAGGAAGAGGGGGCTGAGGTCCTGTTTGAAGTCGAGCTGGAACATCAAACCCTCCATTTAGAACAGGATGAACACTGAAAGAGCTGACTTCGGTTTTTCCAGCCAGAGAGATGGATAGTGTTATGCCTTAAAGATTTCTTACTGAGTAGATTAAACCCTCGGACGCTGCTGAGAACAGTCTGAAATGGCCATGTCCTGACAGTGAACCTCATGCCGAACTAGTCAGCAAAGGTCAGAGTGAGAGAGAGCCAGACAGACAGACAAATGGCCAGACAAATCACTGTCAGAGTGATATTCTTCATATCTTAACCCCAAATATACACGTATTGCTTGTGAAAAACATGCTGTAATTGAAGTTGTAATTGAAACAAGTGGAGAAAATTGTGGAAACTGCAGATTCTAAACTTTGAAACCATAGCAGTGGCCTAGCAACACCTTAGCAACCACCTGGTATATGAAACAATGCCCTAGCAACACCTTAACAACCACCTGGTATACTATAGAAATGGCCTAGCAACACCTTAACGTCCACCTGGAACAACATAGCATGGCCTAGCAACACCTTAGCAACCAGCTGGTATACCATAGCAATGCCCTAGCAACACCTTAACATCCACCTGGGACACCATAGCATGGCCTAGCAACATCCTAGCAACCACCTGGTATACCATAGCAATGCCCAAGCAACGGCTTAATATCCACCTGAGACACCATAGCATGGCCTAGCAACATCCTAGCAACCACCTGGTATACCATAGCAATGCCCAAGCAATGGCTTAACATCCACCTGGGACACCATAACAATGGCCTAGCAACATCTTACCAACCACGTGGGATTTCATAGCAACCTTAGCAACCACTTGGGATGCCATGTCAATGGCCTAGCAAGACCTTTACAAGCACATGGGATTCCATGGCAGTGGCCTAGATACAGATACAGCAGCCACCTGGAATAACATATGAACACCTTAGCTACAACTTGGAATACTATAACAATGTTATTTAACAATGTTATACCTATCAGCACTTAGCAACCACCTGGAATTTCAAAGCAATTGCTTTGTCCAGCCAACTTAAAGTTTATTCATCAATTTAGGTAGATGAATCTAGTTAGAATGACCACTTTGTAAAGACTTTGCTTAGATGGCATTAGCTAGTTAGGTAGTTA
The DNA here is from genome assembly GCF_904425465.1 of Colossoma macropomum. Lineage (NCBI taxonomy): Eukaryota > Metazoa > Chordata > Actinopteri > Characiformes > Serrasalmidae > Colossoma > Colossoma macropomum. The sequence goes on from NW_023494799.1 coordinate 23,243,539, forward strand.
ATGCTAACATTATTTGCCTTTAGAGGAGTGTGCCTACAGTCGTATGCAAAAGTGAATGAATGAAAAAGAAAATAAGTTTACACATCCTCTACAGTGAACACACTTCTGCACATTTTGATGCACAATTACTGTTTATTTGCTGAATTTAACATACTGAAAAAATTAAACATGAAGTTTTCTATTGTATGTTTGTATTTTATATGTAAAAAGGTAGAAAATGAGCTGGAACTGGAAATGTAAGTTATGCTGTTCCTGATTGTTTGAGTTCTTGTTTCTGAATGTTGAAAATCCACAGACCAACTCCTGTTGAAATCCAGCAGCAGCGGCTCAGCTGAAGTAATTAATACTGGACGGAGTAAGTATTACCTCCCAGTGAATTAGAAGCATATTTGTGGCCAGTTGTCACTTAATCTGAGTCAATTAATCTAATAGAAGTACTTAATTTTGGTGTTCTGAGATGGAAGTAGAATAATAGGATGATTAATGGCCTCAGTTAGATGCTTTGACATATCAAGTATGGCAGGCTAGGAGGAAAGTGGATGATAAATGATGCTTTCTGGGCCTTTACCTTTCCTGTGGGGCGTGGCCCTTCGTTTTAACCTGAGAATTCGCCAGCTGTTGAAATCTACTTTGCATCCTTTTAGAGCACCTGTCAGACATTTTCTGCTTCTGGATTTTATTGTGTGCAAAAGCACACTTTGTGTTTAGCCATATTGTCTAGACCATTTGTAATTGGCTCTGAATTGTAAAATTGGCTCAAAGTCAGATGGGTTTAATGTGAAATGGTTCATTAAAGAGAAACTTGACAACTTGAAGATGTCTTACAGTGGTGGTGATAGGAACCAGGGTCATCATGACTACAACACAAATATAGACATTTTATTTACTATCCAAAACCATGAATGAACCTACAGGTGTCTTCTAGGTTTTTATA